>NW_005841994.1:2137499-2164395 GCF_000455745.1 Alligator sinensis
TGCCACCCTGCCCCAACAACAGCCCCCACCGTGACCCCCTCTTCACTTCCCCTGGCCCCACTCCCCTCCCTCCCTGCCCACTGCTTTCCTCTCCCTGCCAGCTGTTCTGGGGGGTGAGGGGGGGGGGCACTGCCACCCTGACCCCCTGTTCACCCTCAGGCAGGGAGGCATGGAGAATCCCTGCTACTCAGGCAGCTGGGACGTATTTGCTGCCACTGCAAACTTCCCTGGCAGCAGCTCAAACTTGGGCCTGCTCAGCCCAGGCCTACACAGTCAATCGCTACCTGCCCTCTCGGCAGCGCATGTGCAGTTAGCCAAGAGTGTTATAGACAGACAGATGGACACATAAACAGACTAAGCCCTTATATATATATATATATATATATATATATATAGACTATAAGGAATTACGGAAGTGTTGCTTAAAATGTGTTTATTCAATGTCTGTGCTAAAATTTGCAGCAGTTTCAAAAAAAGACAAATACATCAATTCTGGATGTACTAAGTCTATGCCTACCTGAAGTCTAAGGTTACCCGTAAAAACTTGCCTGTATGCAATTTAGATATATTTTGGTTTGGTTTTTACAAGGTCAGCATATTCAAACTTGCCCCTTGCTTCTATGCAGTCAGGGAGTACAGTATCTGACAATAAGGTGTTGGGGTGGCAGGCTGCAGGGGAAAGATTTATTTTCCCTGCTTTAGCAGTGGAAGGGAAACAAATTCAAAGCAAACCACCAATAACTATATACCTGGAGAATTGTAACAAACTTATAAATTGTTCATATATAGACTACTTTTGAGGGGTTGTCTTATATCCAAGTAAATATGGTATGTTGAACTGAGTCAGAATTGAAATGAATCAAGTTGCTGTTCTTTCCAGTGAAGGGTGCAATAGTCAAAACTACTAGACAGTGTTCTTCCGGGGCAGGGTTGTATAACACTAACAAAGCCATGAAAGAAATGTGCCTGTTTTTGTCCAGAGGTTTTATTTATTTTACCTGTGGCCTTAAAACATCTACATCAGATTTAGACTGGTAGAAAAACCATGTGAGAATATTATATCATTTAAGAGAATCCTCCCTTTAGGAATGTTATATTACAGATGGGAAAAAGAAATAACTAACTTGTAAATTAAATTGTAACATATATATAGCCACAGTTCTTAGCATTCTCTATTAAAATGTAGATACAGTAGTGGACTGACAAGTCTTCATTACATCCTAGAATCATAGAAAAGTACGGCTGGAAGGGATCTCAGGAGATCTTGTCCGAGTCCCTGCTCAAGGCAGGATCATCATAACCAGGACTACAGAAATATTCTTTACTCTTCATGTCTTTTATACACTTGTCAAATTAACATTATGGAGCATTATCCCCTCCATGATGCCACCTGGCTATGTCCACCTAATGATCTCCCACAGTTGATGTGTTACTGTTTGCCTAAAATCTGTCAGATCTACTGAAGCATAAGAGCTCACCATTGTGGACCTACATGCAGGATCTACACCAGGAATCAGAAACCCCCAGTATGCATGCCAGAGTGTGGCTTGCAAAGGCACTTTGCTTGGTATGTGCACCTCAGGGCAGATGGTGGGGAAGGGGCTAGGGCTGCACTTCCACAACAAGGATTGGACCCCTCGCAGTTCCCCCTGCCCAGACGCACACGTGCCCCACCCCCAGCAATAAGCTGGGCTGGGGATCTGTGAACCCAGGTGCAGCTGCTTGCAGCCTCCCCGCCACCTGCTGTGAGAAGCCTGGGCTCTCTGGTAGGTGGCAGGGGTCTGCCCAGAGCTTGGGTCAGCTGTAGCAGGCAGCTAGAGGCTACAAGCACCTGCACTGGGGTCCATGGAGCCCCGGCCCAACGCATTGCTGGTGGCAGATGCATGTGTGCCTTGGGGAAGACAGCAGAGGAACCATAAGGGGCCCGATCTTTGTTGTGGCAATAAAGTCTATCCCCAGCCCCTCCCCCACCATATACCCCAAGGCATGCGTGCACCCACTGCCAGCAATGAGCTGTGGACCCTGATGCAGCTACTTGCTGCCTCCCAGCTGCCTACCACAGCTGGCTTGGCTACTGGGCAGGTCTCTCTGCTGCCTGCCATGGAGCTTGGGCTGCTTGCCGCAGACAGCAGGAAGGTTACAAGCAGCTACATCAGGGTCCACAAATCCCTGGCCCAGCTCATTTCTGATGGCAGGTGTCTCTGGGCAGACAGCGGGGAAGGACCCACAACAAGGATCAGGTCCCTCGCGGCTCCCTTGCCATCTGCCCCTGACACACCAACATCTTCCAAGTAGAGGTTGAAGGTGTTTTTTGCACTCTGCCCAAAAAAGTTGCCAACCCATGATCCAGACCCTAAGTTATAAGCCACAGATGGCAGCACCATGGAATATTTATACACATGCTCTGGGATTTGGGGGGAAGAGGGATGGAGCAGAACTCAGGAAATCATGGGCACCTATACATGTGCAGCCTGCGCCAATGTGCTGTAATTACAGTGCATCAAAGCAGACTTGATTAATTGAGTCTGCTGAAGCATGGTAAGTACTGTGCTCCAGCAGACTTCAGCGTCTTGTGTATCAGGGTCCCCGTGCTGAAAAATGGCAGACGGGGCACTTTAACTAAAGCTCATCACCCCCGCTGCCATTTTTCAGCACGGGGACACTGATACATGAGACACTGGAGTTTGCTGGAGCGCAGTAATTACCATGCCCCAGCAGACTCTATTAATCAAGTCTGCTTCAACGCACTGTAATTACAGGACGTCAAAGCAGCCTCACTGCACATGTATAGGCACCCATGGTTTCCTGAGTTCTGTTCCACATTGAGCATAAAGACTATACTTGGTAAATAAGCAAACAAGCAAGAAGAGCATATTCTAGCCTTGGGAGGGTGAAATGCATGGTTTGAAAACATGGGAATCAGCTGAGTTGTATTCATTTCTGTGACATGTCCCTGGGAAAGTTTGCATGGGCAGAAAAAGAGGGAGAAGCTCTGCACTCAGGTGGGGAGAGTCTTGGGCTATGACAGACTGGTTCAAGCCCTGGCTTATCCTGTGCTTGAGTGACTTACAATGAAACACCTTCTTTGACCATGCCCAGCACCAAGGTATAGAGTGAAGCACAACTATATTTGCTATTGTAACCTGGATGGTACTCCAAGAGGTACCCCCTCTCCAATTGAAGGGATCAAAGCAGGTGCACAAGCGCTGTGGGAGGTGTAGCGACTCTCCTCCCCCTATAGAGCAGAGCCAGACCACCAATGGGGAACAATACTGGGAACATAACAGGCATAAACCAGGAGGTATAGGGGACACTACAATGCCCCAAAGGGGCAGGATTCAACAAAGGTTAGACACTTACAATCATTGACAAAAGACAGGGTTAACAAAATGTAAAACACAAACAGCAGAACAAACAATACTGGTTGGTGAAATATAAAAAGGCAAAAAATACAAAATGTCAAATGACAAGGAATATAGGGCCTAGGTACCTGGAGGGGGAGGAAAGGGGAAAACACAGTGGCCCCTTTTCACTGCAAGGAGATTTGCTCTTTGTTAGTTCACTCACCCCAAGCCACCCCAACTAGGACTTGAATTCAGATCTCCCACATGGTAGGCAGAAACACTGCCACACAGCTACCAGTGCTGGTACTACTCCAACCTGCGAGAGGTCTTGACCTTCCCAGAGCCTCGGCCTCACATTTTGCTGCCTGACCTCTTATTGGAGGAGCTGGAAGCAGAGCTGGGAACCTCTCAGGTCACTGCTCAGATCCTTGCTGGAGCAGGGGAGCCTCTCCTGCCGCCCACACGCTGCACTGCTGAGGGTCCAACTGCTGCCTGCAGGCCCCACTCCTTCAGGCTCTTCTGGGGCAACTGCTCCTGCCCTGCTGGCCCAGCTCTTGTCAACTCTTTGAATCTCCTTCCTTGTGGTCCCTCACTGACCTCCTCCTTGAGTCAGCTGCGCTGCCCCTTTTATCCCCCTCCAGGTGACCCAAGGGGCCAATCAGGGGACACGGAGGGTGAGTCTCTGGGGCCTGATTGGTGAGGAAAGGGAATCTCAAGTCCTCCAATCATCTTTTACCCCTTCAAAACCCCTGGGCCAAATCATTACCAGATTGGTGAGGAAAGGGAATCCCAAGTCCTCAAATCATCTTTTGCCCTTTCAAAACCCCTGGGCTAGGTCACTGCCAGCTAGCCCATCACACTATCTTCTGAATAGGCAGAGTTCTGTTTTCATTCTGATCTGGACCTAAAATAAATTTCAAAAACATTGCTCCCAAACAGTCTCCTCCTCCTCCCGTCAGGTCTAATAAAAAGCAGACAGCCTTGCCCAAGGTAGGGGATAGTACAAAAAATGGGGCTAGGCACTCAGCTGATGTAAATCAGCATAGCTACAGTGTTTCCAAAAGAGAGACTGTCATTCACACCAGCTAAAGAACTTGCTCTATATATTTAAAGCACCACTGATGCCTCCTGCTTTCGGTTATTTTCTTGTTCCTTCTCATGCAATAATGTTCAAAGCTACATGTGATGGGCATCTCCGCAGTGAAATATTCTCATTTGCATGCCATACCCAGAATGCTTAGGGACCAAATTCAAACGTTTGGGGGTACGTTGATGAGCACACAGATTTCTATAGTGTGCTTGGCTTGATGAAAGTTTTCTTTCTTTTTTTTTTAAATCCACTGAAGCCCAATCAGTTGGGGAGATTGGACACTAGGGTTCCTGCAAGTGAAAAATAGCAAATTCAATATCTTTTTAGTGGTATTTTTTATATTCAAATTAGACATAATCTCCATGAATAAAATTACTGTTCCCAAAGGGATCATGCCCAATTTAAATGTATAAAATGCCATTAAAAGGGCACTGGCTTGCTATTAAAATTTAACTCCAGCAAACCCCCAATGTCATTTGTATTATAGTTTTACAATTAAGCCAGAGATGTTGGAAATAATAGTTTTGATGTACAATCTCGTACTGTACAGTAAAAGTGCATTGTTTCAAAAACGATTGCAGGCAGATCCATTGTTAAAAATACCGGCAATGCCTGCATGCAAATGTGCAGGCAGGGCTTGGCTTGTGCAACTCAGGGGTCCCAGGAAGAGGATGGCAAGTCAAGACAGCATCTTAATAGACACTCTTTTAGGAATAAGTAACAATCTGGTCTCAATCTTTAACAGATTAAAAGGGCCAGCTATGACAAATCTCTATGGTACTATTTTTATGGCATGGACTACTTGCCACCAGCATGACCTACCTCTACCACAGACACATTAGACTGAGTGAGGCTGTCTTCCAACTAGAGTATGCACACGTCTGGGACTCACTGCATTCAGTAAAGGCTCTTATACCTAAAATATTGCAATTAAAGATTTTTTTTGCAAAAATCTAGTTGGTCTAATAAAAGATATCACCTCTGCTATGAGTTCTGATTCCTCTAGTCAAAGCAAGACACTCAACTTCTATGGATGCAAGTCTCAAAGGAAAAAGCCAGTCACTTGCCAGGGCAATTATCCATTTTCTCTTGGTACTATATGTGGATTTGTAAAGCCTTAAGCCTATATAACTGAAAGCCACAAGACATTATGGAGGGCATGTGTTAAGCAAGTTATTATTAAGCATTTATATTTTGAGAGTGCCAAAAGATATCAACCAGAGGTTGTTGTGATGAACATTATAGAAATGTCAAAAAGACAAGATATAACTGGTAGAAAATGGAAGCAAGGGAAGTAGGGTTGACAAAAGTAGTTTATTATGGCACAGACTAACCATATGCACAGTTTATAGCCAATCAATGGTAATCAGAACCTGTCACCTGATTTAGAGGAATGCATGTCTATGAATGAGACATGTCTATGAATAAAAGTCATCCAAAAGTACTTTATAATGTTATAAGTCTTCACACCTTGAGCTTTAAATCAAACTTTTAATTACCTAGTATTAGGAAGAAATGTCTTCTATTACTCCCCAGTGCTGGCCACCATCAGACAAATCACAGGAGCAGAGGACCATTAGTCTGAACCCATATGGTAACCGCAGCTGTCAACCAGACAGCACAGCTAAACCTGCTCAGCAAACCAGGTGAGCTTCAGTGGAAAGAAACAATGGCAGAGGGAACAAGTTGCTCCCACAGGTTACTAATACCCTACGCAGCAGCTTCCCACAGTGAATCAGACTGTGGGCCTCAGACCCCATCCTGAGATGGCTAGGGTCCCCCCTGACAGAAGCATATTCAATCAGCAATGTGTCCCCTCTAAAGCAACAGTTAGCCCTCTTGCCAAATAGTCACGATCAACTATTTTGCTAGAAAAACTTCCCAGTGAGCACAAACGCTGCCGATCCACCTCCCCATGATGATTTTGATGGGAGCAGCCATTTTGAAGGTCAAGCCACTTAGTTAGGAGCTTAACTCAGGATTGAGGCTCCTCCATTTAGCTCCTCATTTTTTAAGGCCTGGACTGTGAATACTTTGGAAGGAGGCCAAGCATGGGAATCTGGTTGGTTTCTCTAGACATTTTTCTTTTAGTGTCTTTGTTACAGAGATGGCTCCCATGGCCTCTGGCCCCCGTGTAGTATGCAACATGGCCACTCAGCTTCCTCAGAACACTGAGGTCTTCTCAGCACCGGTCACATCTTGGCAAGACACCTTTTCTGGTGCAAGGAGAAGGACAGCTAATATGAGAACTGAATTCGAACCTAAGCTCCAGCAGTGAACTTGCAACATCAGGAGAAATTGGTGGCTATGTTTTGTTTAGAAGTTTTTTTAAGTTCCCCACTGAACCTCCCCAACCCACATACAAGCATACATATATGCATATCTGTTGGGCATTTACCTGCACACGCGTTTCCCCCAACTCACCCCCTGGCCTGATGCAATTATGGCTCTGCAGTGCATTCCATGGGGAAAATGACAGAGAAGCAGCACATGGGCCTTGAAAGAAGCCTCTTCTGACTCAGGTGGTGGGTTGCAATGGCAGGACCAGGGCAGAAGGAAGACCAGAGGCAGGCTCTGGCAGGCAGGCTTAGTAACAAGCATGAGTCTGGTGGATGATGGCATGGAGCCCTCTTCAGGTCCAGGAAGCAAAGCACTGCAGCAATGGATGCCGGAAGAGTCACTGCTGGAAAGAAGGGCCCTAGTGACTACACGCAGTTAGATGCATGCTCCCCTTTTAAAGATCCACCACTCCAGAATGCATCTATCTCCCCACCAGCTCTCTTGAGCTTCACTAGGAAGGCAGCCATGAGCACAGTCCCTTTGTAAACTCTAGCTGGCATGATAAATGGTCCTGGAGTCTACAGGTTTAACAAACCTGAAGAGGGGAATTTCAGAAGCCATCTTCACCTAACTTTGCCTGGCTCCTCCACAGACCTCTTAAATTTTGACTCCCCCAAATCATTGTGTCATCTTCAAATGTTGCCATCTTGCTGCTTAGTGGTTTCATCAAATAATTGGTGATTTAAGCCATACCAGTCTTAGCACAGAGGCCCGAGTGTCCTCAACATAACCACTTTCAGTGCTGAGCTTTTATTCCTGTCTTTTGCTTTCTTCCTCTTATTAGACTCTGATCTGTGGCTATTTGCCTGAGGGTAGTATTTTAATTGCCTCAGGTGAGCTAACTTGCCTTTTTCAAAGGCTCTTGGAAATGCCAGGTAAATTATATCAATGTCTATTAACTATTTTGTTGCCATGTTCAAAGGAGTCTAACAGATTAGAGAGATATGATTTTTCCTTTGCAGAAGCTGATATTGTTGGTACCAATCACATCAAGTTCATCTATGGTTTATGTAATTCTTGCTTTTGTTTCAATCCCTTTACTTGGTATTAGAAGGAAAGCCATGGGCGACTGGTGCCACCTTAGTCAGGGGGGGCACATGCCCCCCCAGCAACCAGTCAGCGACCAGGGTGGGGAGTCCCCCTACAACAATTTCGCTGATAGGGGGAGTTCCCCCACCATGGCTGGTCCCACCAACAAGGGGGGTGTCCCCCCGCGGCTGATCACTTCACTCCCCAGCCGGCGCTTGCACCGGTACTCCCTCCTGCCCCCCCACCTGTTGCCTAAGTGGCAAGCACGGCCATCGAGGGGTGCACTGGTGTTCTCAGGAGGTGCACGTGCACCCCTAGGCATCCCCTATGCATCGCCACTGAGGAAAGCTCATTAGTCTGTAAATTGTAGAGCCACCCTTGCGCTTTCTTCAAGACATGCAACATTTGTTACCCTCTGGCCTTGTCTACATGAGACACCCACTGCTCAGTTGTTACTGCGCAGTCATTTAGTATTTGTATAACCAAGTACTAAATGACTACACAGTAACTGGCATTACTGCGCAGTAGTGTCCCAGCATGGTTGCCTAGTGATGCCTAGTGACCCTGACCAGGACAGTTCCCAGCCCCCATCCTACTGCCCGGTGGAGGATGGGCAGCTTGTTCCCAGCTGAGCTCACAAGCCTGGAGCTGGGGAGGGGCACAGGCTGAGGAGCTTGTTCCACACTGAGCTCCATGAGCACAGCACATTTTGCTCCCAATCAGGTGTCTACACAAGCGCTACTGTGTCATTACTAATCTCAACTAAATTTGCTACTTGCATTTACAGGTAGCAAATTTACTCAGGATTAGGGAGGTTTACTGCATAGTAAACATGGGCACGTGCAGACACATGCTTACTTCACAGTAAACTATGCTAATGTGCTGTTAAGCATCTTATGTAGATGCATTCAGTAATCATCTCATGTAGGGTTACAGAGCTCCACAACCAACAACAAAATCTGAATCTGTTACACACAACAAGCTACAGGAACTCTGAAGCCACTCTGGTCTCTGCTTGGTACATAAACATCTATTCCCTGCAAGGGACTACTTCAGAATGAGTCTTCTCTCCCTTCACCAAATAATTAATATGCATTACAGTGTATAATGCATATTTAAATATGCATTTAACTGTTAGAGTAAGTAGTTGAGTGAATATGCATGTTATAAAAATACATATTTAAATAATAGTGTAATTAATTGAGTAAAACATTCAAAACTATTTATTACTTAAGGGAACAGAATATCTTCTACAGTGTTTTAATTACTGCAGCAATATTCTAAAAAACAAAGATGGCAGTAATCTGGGGGGGTTTTCAGACAGTCTTGAAATGGGAATTTTGAACCATGGATTCTGCTGGGGTTAGTTGGGTGCCCCAAAATCCAACAACACAAAACAGCCCTCCGTCTTAATGATCTCTTGATGGTTGGGATAGAAGTGGCTGTTTGGATCAGGGCACTCACTATTTCATTTGACTCCGAAACCAGGAGGGAGCATATGCATTGATCCTCTCTGCCTTGGTGACACAGCTTTTTTCTAGCAAGCACAAATTCAGGGACGACTAGACGTTATGATGAAAGCAACACTCTCTCCTTGCAAAGCACAGTGAGCTGCCTGAATTGCTCTTGAACTTCATAAAACACAAGCAAGCAGCCAACAAAATGGAAAGCATTCATCTGAAACAGCAGCCCAAATGCTTTGCTGGTGTACTGTGCAGATGGCTCACTTAGCTCTGTCATTGTCGTTAAGAGGGGAAAGCGAATCTTTCACTGCAGTGATATTTTTCCATTAGCCATTACAAGAGGAGGAAAAAAGGCAAAGGTTTCTCTTATGCATGAGTGACCTACAGGGGATAAAACAAAGGGACCAGTTGTGCCATTCACTAATTCTTACCTTGATTTTCATGTCAAACCACACTGAGATGAGTAATAAAAGTCCTATGTCTTTACCTTTGCTTCCTGCTCCTAGCAGTAGGATCCAGCCTCCAACCCTATTTTTCAGCCACAAGGAAAAAAAGGATTTCATAGACAAACTCCATCCATGGTCAGTGCTGATGCTTTGTGATGGCAGTTCCTTGCTAAGTAGACCATACATCTCTCAGCAGTCTAGGTGCTATACAGTCCCCTTGGATCACAGTGAAGTTCAGATCTGGGAGGTTACACAAATCTTTCCTGAAGAGCCCAAGGATCAGCCAAAATCTCCTATGTAATTTGCAATTGTGCCAAGTGACACTGAGGTGGTTCCATACAAAAGATTTGTAAATGCCAGTTATAGGGATATGGCCCTAGGAAGGGCAAGAGCGAAGGAAGGCCTGATCCCAGCCATGTGATGCCCTGGGAAAAGCATACCATTTGCTTTAGGAAATGGGTAGTCAGTTAACTGCTGCTCTGGACAAGGAGCTGCTGTTAGCACCTGCCTGCACAGCAGCACAGAGTGCAGCATCTGTCGGAGCTCTGTGCTGGTACCCACAATTGTAGTATCTATCCAGAGGCCAGGTTCTCAGCTGAATCAAATCCACATGTGGATCTACTGATTTTGCCGGAGTTATACTGAGGATCTGCTTGATGTATTTCTAGTCTTTCAGGGGTCACGTGCATGCAGGTGGATGATAGAGGGAAGATAAGCATTGTTCCAGGCAGGAGGCGAACAATTATTCTCTTGTGCTTTAGCAAACCGTGGCCCATTTCAGTTGCCAGTATATGTGAAGATGCTTAGTGTCATGCATCTCCTCAACACAGGGCTGTGGACTGCAGTGCCCTCTTCAAGCTGTCTAGTGCTTGCTGTAGTTTCATTCCCCTGGGGAGTGTGGCAAGTGATGTAGCACCAACCTGTAGGATCCAAAGCATACTGGAGTCAATGGAAGTTTTTCAGTTAGCTTTGGATCAGGGCTCTTGATGTTTATCTGTCCCTTCTAGTGGTCCCCTCTACAGGGGAACATCCAGCTCTGTGGCAGCAGCAGCCGTGTCCCAGCAAGCACTCAGCTGAGGTATTCAGATAAACTGCAAGGAATGAAACAAGCCAGCTGCAAATGTAACAGCTGAATGCTGGATTAAGCCTATATTTTTATAGACTTTGCCTGCTGTTCAAAGCTCCACTCAATGGCTTGCTGCAACTGCCTCACCAGAATACTATCACTGGGGGCACATTCAAATCTCCCATTGTTCTTCCTGTATAGCCTTCCCTGTACTCTTTCCTCATAACCCTCCAAAACAAGAGACTCCAGTTTTGCTGACTCCTGGGAGCCCTTCTGCTTTTATTTTTCAAATGGAAGAAGCTACCTAATGAAAAATACATATTTTTTTAATGAAGCAGCTTCCAAATACAAAACACCCACTGAATGATTCTGGGCTATTAGATCACATTGTGTCATGTTTTGCTTCAAAGTCTGTGAACCCCAGACAAAAATAATGGCAGATCCAGCATAAGGCGCCATAGCACATAAATGCCCACATCAAGGCAGCTGACAACAATAGATTGCATCTAAACTAGTTTTGAGTTCAGCCTGACCACTAATGCTCTGTGCAATTGCATAAAAAATAAAAAGAGACCTTTTTAATTCTTAAAAAGAAAACAGTTTAATCATTGTAAGAAACTATACCTTGAGGGTATCATTTCAAAAATACAGGCAGAGATTAGAAGGGATTTGTGAGATTGTGTTTATTCCCAATTTAGGTGCTTTCCATAAATTAATTATAGAAGCAAGCCAAAACAAGTGAGAAGTACACTGGGAAATTCTCAAAGTGTTAGTCATTTTCATGCACTAATATTCATGCCATCTGCCTTCCTTTTTCTCTTTTCTTCAAATGCTCCATTGTTAACTGTGGCTCATTTTCTTCTGCTGCGTTCATTCCCTCTACTTCTGTCATCCTACTGGAGGCGGTTACACAGCGCACACCATTACATTTTTATTGAAATTGCATTAAAAGTAGGGATGCTTGCTTTTGTCACTGGCAATGTTACATAGTAAACAGCACTTAGCCAAGTGGCACAGGTATTTATTCCTTTGTTGGTTTTTAGAGGCTAAATTCCTGCTCATTCTTTTCCAGCTTTGAAAACTGGAGGTGTAAACTACCACTATCTGAACTAGTTTGTAGATGATCACCTATAGTGAGCTTTTAGTACAGGCCTAGTAACTTCTGCATGGAGCAATTAAAACATCTCCAGATGGCTCAAGAGGCATGAGTTTGAGCCTTCTCTGCAGATGATTTGGCTCTACATGGATACCAACTCACTAAGGCTGCACAGTCAAGGGTAACTAGACGTAATACCAGCCACATCAGTCCCTTGTGTGTTCTTGGTGACAGGCACTGGCATGCCTGGATCAGACTAGCTGGTTGAGACACTTCGATCTCTGACCTTGACCTTTTGTCTCATGGACCGAATCCAGATGCAGGAGAAGAGAAAGGTCAGGGTTCTTTTCCCCTACACAATGAGCACATCCCCACGAGCATGCATGTGCAGTTTGCAGTGCCTCAAAGTTGTTTGAGGTGCTGCAAACTACATGCAGTGCACGTACACCTGTGTGCCACATTTTTTGGCGCTGGGAGATCCCAGTGTAAAAAAACCCACTACTAAAAAAAGCGGCATAGTGCATGTGGCAGCAGCATATTGCAAAAAACTAGAACCTGGCCAGCCAGAAGCCAGAGGACTCCAGGACCCCAGGTAAGGCTCCTGGGGCCAGCATAGGTGCTGGCCCCAGCCTCCCCTACTCCACCCAGGTCCCTTTGCCATGCACCAGAGAGTACATGCAGGGGTATGTCTAGGAACAAATAGCAGTAGCACATATGGTTTTAGTTTTAAAGGTAGCCTAGCATGGTCTAGTGGACATAACATGGGTCTGGAAGTCATCCTCCCTGGTGTGTGTTTGTCCCAACTCTGTAAGATCCTGTACAAGACTGTGCCTCCCTTTTTGTGCTTCATGTACCCCTATCTGTGTAACAAGGTTAATGTTACCTTCCTTCAGACAGAGCTTGGAGCCCTGAACAAGAAACATGTTGTCTATGCAAGGGCAGAGAAAATTCACTGTAGTGGAATGACAAGCCAGCAAGGAAGGTTTGAGGATTTCTGCATGTCCTAGAAATGTTAGATGCCCAAGATTTATTTTAGAAAAAAACATGAGACTAAGAACATTCGGCCTGCATTTCATCCTTCAGTAAATTTCTTTACAGATGATTTTTCAATCCCTGAGAATAAAGCATCACTCTAACTTGGTCCAGCGTAGTTGTCTAGGGAGGGAATCGGGCACAGAGTTCCTGTAGTACCCCCTGGCTAGGACCACCAAAATCAGAACTGCCTGTCCGAGGGGACCCCCTGTGGGGACGTCCTGTGAGTGGCATGGATATTTTAGAGTTAAATCTTAGCAGCTTACTCATGCTACGGGCAACATGTGCAGCTTAGTCAAAAGAAGCATCTGCCTGCCTCTCAGGAAAACTAACTGACAGGAGCTTGCTGATGAAAAGCCAGAAGAGGGAGCTCTGGAGACACAAGAGCTGCCCTGTTGAGGTTGCCTGGGGTTCTCATTGTCTGGCTGGAGCTGATATGCAAGTAGGGCAGAATCCTCTGTAGGTATAAATCAGTGTTCATCTCTTACAGGGATGCTGATTTGCCCATCTGCTGAGCACCCACAAGCCACATGCAGGGCAGCTGGCCACAGACTTTGCAGCTTTGTGCTGTTTTAGTTATACAGCAAGACATCTGCAAACAAAGCTGGCCATGAGGGTGGTCTTTTGTTCTGACCTGTGGATGGCCTATCAAACTGCTGTTGAGTCGGACATGCCTCAGCACACACCTGTGTGAGCTGATGCCCTTATTTATCATGAGGGTGGGTCAGAAAATGGGGGACCTTCTCCCTTTGTGGAACTGTTTAACTTTTCATACAAAATGCTGAAAAAGGATTTTTTGCTTTTGTTCCAAACATTCAGTTTTCACTTTTTGAGGCAAAATCAAAACTTTCTAGACAAGCAGATGCTCTCCGACCCCCAACACATCCCTGCCCTTCCCCTACACCCTGCCCCGCACCCAAGAAAAGGGCCAACCCATGATTTTATCAAAAACCTACTTTTTGTTCCAAAAATACTTTGACAGACAAGTTTTGGATGGGGTGGGACAAGCAAAAGCTGCTCCACTTGAGGTGTAGTTCACACAGCTGCAGAATGTAAGTGCCCACTGCCAAGTTGCCACCTTGGAGGACTGTGAGTCTACCCAGAAGGGACTAGGCGCACCAGGACAAACTTGATAAACCCGACTTAGTGGGTGTGTCTGCACACACATTTGAATTGGGAACAGTTTACTTGCAAGTAAACTGCCCATAAGTAAAGGCTTCCAGGCAGGCATCTACACATGCAAGGACCTGGAAGCAGATTTGTGGATCCCGGCAGCATTCCCACTTTCTGCAGCCTTGCAATGGGCCCCTGTGACCACCAGGGGGAAGTCTATGCTCCCACTGAATGCTAACCCAGGGGCTGGCAGGGACCAGGAGACAGCTGTCTCCTGGCCAAGGCTGGGACACTTCTCCCTGTCCCCATGGGGCTGCCTGCTGACAGGGCAGCAGGGAGCTCCCAGCCCCAGCTCCCTGATCAGGGCAGGGGACTTGGAAAGAGCTGCAAGGGAGGGACAGGTCCCAGCCCCCTGCCCCAATCCACCAGTGGGGCAGCTAATAGCTAGCCCCTGGCTGGGTACAGATTTCCCACGCACTTGCGGGCCACTTGCAGGCCTTGATCGCCTGATCAGGGTGTGGGGCTGGGACCTGCCCCTGACTGGGACAATTCCCAGCCTCCACTCCACAATTGCAAGGTGTGGGATGAAGAGGCTGTTCCTGCTCAGCTCTGCAAGCAGGTGGGGAACAGGCTGGGGAGCCTGTTCCCCATGCAGCTCTGCACTTGTGGAGCTGAGCAGGGAACAAGCTTCCCAGCTGTTCCCCATCCAGTTCTGTGAGCAGGTAGCTGGGCAGGGAACAGGCTCCCCAACCCCGCCATGGGGCCAATACTGGGAGATAAGGATCTCCCAACCCCACTCCACATTCATGAACTTGGGGAGGGGAGGGAGGCTTCAAGTAGTCTCCCACCCCCTGGTGGCTGGTTGACTGGGAGCAGATTTGCTCCTGGCCAGGTGTCTACACAAGCGCTACTGCGTAATAACTACTTGTGAGTAAATTTGCTAATTGCATTTGCAGGTAGCAAATTTACCCATGATTAGTGAGGTTTACTGTGCAGTAAACTTGTGCACATGTAGACACACATGTTTACTGTGCAGCAAACTCTGCAACTTCACAGTAAAACATCTCGTGTAGATACACCCAGTGCTTGCACAGCTCTGCAGCTTTGCTTCTCTCCTCTATGCCCTTCTGCACAGAAGCCTGCCAGATCACCTCCTTTTTGAAGCTCATTCTGACCTGGGCAGAGAGAGACCTACTTTAAGTGATTTCATTCCAGCTCCTGCACCAGTGTGACATGTACACAAAGGAAGATGAGATCTAGCGTGATATCTAAATCAGATCCAATACAGTAAGTATAAAAGACAACATCTCAGCGTTAACAAAGTGCCATATAAAGACATGCTAGACATGCACCTGGCTGGGGTCTTCTAACCCCAGCACTCTTTTCTGCCCGGGGCAGGGGATTGGACTTGATTCACTGAGGTCCCTTCCAACCCAAATATCTATGAATCTATGAACACAAATTTGGTCAGAGCACAAGCCTGGAAAAGATCAGTATCTACTAAATCACTTGCAAAATCACTTGGAAAGTCAGCGTTAGCTCACTTTGACACGAGTCATTTTAACTCCTGATCTAGAATTGTAGAATCATACAACAGTAGGGCTGGAAGCGACCTCAAGATGTCTTTCAGCCTAACCTCTTATTCAAGACAGGATCATCCCTATCTGATCCCATAAAAGTCTTTGTCAAACCTCTTTCTCTAACTACACAAACAACCTTGCTGCACAACTACAAGGCAAAACCCAACACAGTGCATACCAATCTGACCGGGAGATAAAATTCCTTCCTGATTCCCAGTGTGGCAGTTGGTAGGACCCTGAGCAGAAGAGCAAGACCATCTAACCAGGCACCTCTGGGTTTTAGTCCCAGGAGGAGCACTGGCACATCCCTGTCAAAATCCCCAGGCTTGGCTTTTGTCAACATCCATCACTTCCAAGGAAGGCAAATAAACCTAAATCCCTGGCACCTGTAGCAACAGCTCCTACTTTTTTAATCCTCATCCCACCAGCACCGGGGTGAGTGTAGTTTACAGCCTTGAGAAGGGGAACAGGGGGATGCAGCAAAAAGGTAAATAAATCCCCAGGGGGCAGTTAAACTGCAGTGGAAGAGACTCTTCACCTTTGAAGGCTGAACTCCATCCCCCACCCCACCGTACCCCCAAACATGGAACAATTCAGGGAGTAACGCGCAGCAAACAGTCTGTGGTAAGAAACTCTCTCTAGGGACTGATGTGCGCTCTCTGGCTTTTACAATGAGAGCACCTCCCAGTCCACAGCCCTGCCCTACCATGAGAGTATTTGCATCAGGTTGTGATACAAGGGAGTCTACAGCAGGAAACAGAGCTGGGGCTTTCTGTTCCCAGGCTGGCCCTGTGTCACTGAGCAAAGAAACTCCCTTCCACTGCAAGGAACCTGGGCTTTTTTCCCCTCCTCCTGCCAAACAAACCATATTCAGATTATGTGTGATTAAGAAGAGTAAATCTGAGTCAGGTCCTATCCCACAGAAACCAAATGGGTTTTGCCATAGGCTCCACCGGGTCTTAGCCCTGACCTCCATATCCAAGACTCTGCAGAACAATAGATTCTGGCCCTTTCTTTGACTTCCGCTTGCCATGACTGCTTTTCAAGAGCTAGCCTGGGCGTTTCCTCTAGTCCCCCTGAGGTGACAGGAGATACAGTTCTACTTCATCACAGCACATGATGCTTTCACTTCCAAGGAAAAGAAACCCCCTCCCATCAAGCACTTTCTGGAAGAGGGGAGCCCCACTTCCAGCTCTGATCATATGCTTTTTGGCCATTAGCCATTTTGGCTTAGGGCAGGGAGATTTCAATCAAAGAGAAGGCAGGGCATGTTACAGGAGAGAAAATGCAGCAGGAAAGGTTTGATGCTGAGTATTTCACAGTCTGTGAAGATGATGTTTGTCGTATGATATGGCACAATGGGGTAGGGCCTCTCCGTGACACTGCAATTCAGTAACTAGTAATCTGTAACTGCCTTGGTTAGCGTCTGCCCTCTACAGGCAAAAGAAGCAATTTAAACCCTGAGCATTATTTTTACAGATGTGCAGGTAATTTTTTTTCTTGTAACAAATTTGCATGTGCAGTTGTTTTGGGCTCAGTTATGCATCACATTGGTCACCTTTTGCTTTTAGGAATCAGTTCAGTTTGCTTGGAAGTCTAGCAACAGAAAGCAGTAACCAGGAATGAGGTGTCATGGTTTCTGTTCCTAGTTCTACCACAGGGAGACTTTAGGAAAGGACATATCATGTCTCTGCTTCCCAGTCTATCTTCTCTTTGGAGAGAAAGCTCTTTGGACCAAGGGCACCCAGAGAGTCACAGTGGATGGGTCGGTATTGACCTGGAAGGGTGTGGGCACTGGGATCCCTCAGGGCTTGGTCCTTGGACCGATACTCTTCAATGTCTTCATCAGCAACTTGGACGAGGGAGTGAAGTGTACTCTGTCCAAGTTTGCAGATAACACAAAGCTGTGGGGAGAAGTGGACACACCGGAGGGCAGGGAACAACTACAAGCAGACCTGGACAGGTTGTACAAATGGGCAGAAAACAACAGAATGCAGTTCAACAAGGAGAAATGCAAAGTGCTGCACCTAGGGAGGAAAAATGTCCAGCATACCTACTGCCTGGGAAATGACCTGCTTGGTGGCACGGAAGCGGAAAGGGATCTTGGAGTCCTAGCGGACTCCAAGATGAACATGAGTCGTCAGTGTGACGAAGCCATCAGAAAAGCTAATGGCACTTTATCGTGCATCAGCAGATGCATGACGAACAGAACCAAGGAGGTGATACTTCCCCTCTATCGAGCACTGGTCAGACCGCAGTTGGAGTACTGCGTGCTATTTTGGGCGCCGTACTTCAAGAGGGATGTGGAGAACCTGGAGAGGGTCCAGAGAAGGGCCACTCGTATGGTTAAGGGCTTGCAGGGCAAGCCCTATGAGGAGAGACTAGAGAACCTGGACCTTTTCAGCCTCCGCAAGAGAAGGTTGAGAGGCGACCTTGTGGCTGCCTATAAGTTCATCACGGGGGCACAGAAGGGAATTGGTGAGGCTTTATTCATCAAGGCGCCCCCGGGGGTTACAAGAAATAGTGGCCACAAGCTAGCAGAGAGCAGATTTAGATTGGACATTAGGAAGAACTTCTTCACAGTTCGAGTGGCCAAGGTCTGGAACGGGCTCCCAAGGGAGGTGGTGCTCTCCCCTACCCTGGGGGTCTTCAAGAGGAGGTTAAATAGGCATCTAGCTGGGGTCATCTAGACCCAGTACTCTTTCCTGCCTACGCAGGGGGTCAGACTCGATGATCTATTGAGGTCCCTTCCGACCCTAACATCTATGAATCTATGAAGACTTGCATCATTTTTGGCAGGAAGAGATTCTTTATTCATATCATAGGCAGTGAAGGGGGGATTTTTTTTTGTTTTAAAATCAAGAGCTGGCTGGGAAATAAATAAATTTTTATTTATAAATAATTTTGTTCCACAGGGTATCACCCTGGTAAAAATCCTAGGGTGCGTCCCCATAAGCATGCACATGAAGAGGTATACATTTCCCATGGGACAAATAACAGAGGCACATATTTATACCACTGCTATCTGTCCCTAGGCACACTCCTGCAGGCAAGCTCTGGCATGCAGCAAAGGGACCTGGGTGGGGTAGGGGAGGCTGGGGCCAGCACCTGTACTGACCCCAGCAGCCTTACCTGGGGTCCTGGGGACCTCCCGGGACAGCAGTGGCACCGAGCCAGCTACAGCCAGAGCATGGCTTTGTCCAGTGAGGCTCTGGTTTTTGCTGATGCATGCTGCTGCCACATGCACTGTGCAGTTTTTTAGTGGCGGGTTTTTTGACACCGGGATATCCCAATGTAAAAAAAAATTAGTGCTGCTAATTAGCAGTGCGGTGCATGAGTGCATGTGCACTGTGTGTGTTTTGTGGTACCTCAGCTTTGATATGCCACAAACCACACATGCACACTTGTGGGGACGTGTCCCTAGTGACTTTTGCCTGAAAAAGAACAACAGGGATTCAGCCTTTCTGCTTTCCCAGTTTCCTCCACCTCACAGGTACGTACTTTGACATTGTGCTTTAATACTTTCAATCTTTTTTCCCCTACTAGGTCTGATTCCCCAGTGCATATTTTCAGTTTGATATCACTTTTTCCCTCAAACTGAAGCAATACAGGAGTGAATTGGGCCCAAGACATTTTGAAACTTCTGTTCTGCTGTTTGAAATGCTCTCACCTACATATTTGTGACCCCAGAATCCCAAATGTTGTTATTTCAAAATCCAAAAGCTAATAGTTTGTGAAAGGATGATGGGGTACAAACTTAAAATATTGAAGAAGAAAACTTCAAAAACAGGGTTGAATATAACATGAAAAATAAAACAGTCATTTTGCTCAAATTCATTTACAGCTATGTTTCCTCAAGGCACAAACATGTTTGCTTTTTGACTAGGCTTTGCCTTTTCCTGGGCCTTGCCATGTTTAGATGGCTAGATTAAGCAGAATGTGTATAGCAAAACCCGGCCCCAAGGTGGCCATGATGCCCCCTGGTAGCCAAACAACTCCTGCCCCACTCCAGCTCCTCAGGGTACCCTCCCTTTTCTACCTCACCTGCCATGCCTTGGTGGATTTTATAATATTCAGGGAGGCTGCCCCAGGGATCCAGAGTGAGCCTCAGTCCCACAGCAGTCCACTGTTTCATGTGCCCAGATGGCCCTTTTGGTGCTAAATTATGGCCCTTCTGGTGCTATCCATGCCTTAAGGGTGATAATCATGGCCTTCTGCCACCCCTGTATCCACAACAATGCCTCACAGATATTACTCATTATCAATTCAGAGGGGGCCCCCTGGCCACAGTGCAACGCTTAACCCCTCAGGCCTCAAATCTTTGTCTGGGCTTCAGCTTTCCTGCCCTTGGCCTTTCCATTCTGGCTGTGCCCTTAAGCCCAGGTCCACTGCCTTGCACCTTGGCTCGGCCCTGTCTTGCACTTCCATGTTCTGGGCCTCTGGCCCGGTCTCATTCCCTGAGCCTCTAGCCTTGTCTTGCTCTTGTGCTCTGGACCCCTGACCCTCTCTCGGTGATAGCCTCCTGGGCTAAGGACAGAAGTTACACATAAATGGGTTTAGGTCATCAGAAACTGGTTTAAACCTGTAACAGAACAGAAGTTCAGTGCACATAAACCAGTTTCAAAATGGCTGAAACTGATTTAAGATAAGCCTGGTTGAATGTAGTATCAGACTTAACTGATTTGAGTCAAACCAGTTTATGAAACTTCTGTCCCAGACCCCTTCCTGGTTCAAATTAAATTACAGTCCCCCAGCATCCCAGCATGCTTTCTAGCCCTGAGCTGTGCTGTGCTTTCTGCTTCTGCAAAGAAGGGTTGGGTGGGGGGGCAGGGAAGCAGGGACTGCCTCCCCTAGGCAAACCCTAGCTGGAGTCTGGGGCCAGGGAGAGATGGTTAAACTCCCCTTCCCCTGAGTACAGAGCTGCCCTGCCCTACTAAACATATTGCTAGCTACCACTGTGGACTACAAATCCCAGAGGCACCTGGAAGCAGGAAGAGGAAGTGATGAGCAGCCCTGGAGAGTCCTCTTGCTGTGATTCTGGACTGCAAATCCCAGAGACCTCAGGGGCAGCAGGAGGAGGAAGCAAACACACAGCCGATGCTGGCTACATGCCAGAGAGCCATGCTTTAGCACCCCCTGGCTTCTGGCCTGAGTCACTGCAGGCATGTGGCTGCAAAGTAAATGTCTGTTCACTTGTTAGTCAGTTTAATCTCTGCAGTTTAGACTAACCTGCAAAGACTGAATTGATTCACCCTCCGGCTTTTTGGCTGTCTGTACTTAGCCTTGGGGTCCCCAGTCAGGTAAGCGACCCCATGGCCTCCTGGGGTCCCCGATCAGATGAGTGCCCCTGTGGTTCCCATACCACCCCCATAGCCACAACTTGGTCCTCCAGTTTTAAACTCAAACACAACACAAATACAAGAAAAGCACTTCCAAACTAAAATTCTCCCCCACTCTGGGCCAGTGTAACACTGCCAGCCGTACTTCCCCTTTAGCTCTCTCCCTCAAGCTTTCACAGGCAGCTAGAATGCCTGTAGGTCTGTTTCCCATTCTCCAACCACCCACAGGGGATTCCTTGCTGCTTAACGGTGAGTCTGTGCTCCTCTGCTGCAGCTCCAAACAGCAAGCTTGCAGCCTTTACTGCCTGGCTGCCTAGAGGTCTGCCCCTTAGCTGTTTATTGCAGTGCAGCTAGCCTTTGCTCAGCTGCCTGCCCACACTGCAATGTTGGCCTGCTGCACTTTCCCCTTAAAGTAACAGGAGCCTCTGGCTCTCTGTTCCAGTGCACAACATGTAACAGGTCAGCACAGCGGGAAAGAACCTGAGTTCTGCACTCATTGGTCAAAGGGATCTTTTCACACAGGCCCCCTCCCACTTAGGACACAATGCCATGTTCATTGAGCTGGCACAAAAACATCCCAGCCAAAGTTCCCCTTTCAGATTGTGTCAGTGCCTTGAGTTTGCTATGGGGACCCTCTGTCATTTGAAGTGGCTGAAGAAGACCCTGGTGTCAGATTTCCATACCTGGTGGAAATTACAGGCAACAAACACCACTGGGAAGCAGGTACCTAGAATTTATGTCACCAGGCAGATTCCTCCTGATGGGATGAAGATTCTGCATCAGTCAAGGCTGTGAGTATGCCTCTTACTTCAACATCCTCCCCTGGGTGGGAGGAATATCAGCCAACTCCTCTTACACCATTGTATAGCAGGCATAAATTCACTGCAGCTTGTGATATAAATCTGGGCTAAACTGAAAGGAAATCTATGCCCTCAAATGTTAATGTCAGTCCTGTTGGGTTAGCGGCTGCAAATCATTACCTTTCCGGAAACCGGAAAATGATCATTTCCATGCAGACCATGGGGCATTGGGATTGCATCTACTCTTTGTCCAGATCCGCTCACTAGCTTGGAGCATAGAGTCTGCAGTGTAAATCCTGATCCATTTGAGGCAGGAAGGGCAGGATTTGACTCCAAGTGAAACAGAAGGTTGTTATGAATCCATGAAATTACTGTGATAATTGTATAGCTTGTCAGTGGGCTAAATGTATGTGAAATTATGGACTACATAGTGAAAGGGGACTGCAGCCTTGAGGATATTATGAATCCATTTTGCTTTGACAGTGGTTTACCTCTATTTTAAGGTTCCATTAAAAGAGAGAATTCAATGAGAATTTTACTGTACATTTTAGTAGTGGCTTTGGATCTGGGTGTCTGCTAGAGCTCACTCATGTCCCCAAATGTATGATTACTGCTATTTTATTAGAACTGCATGGAAAAATTACAGAATGCAAGATTTCACTGAAGTGCCTTATATTAAGGGCAATGAAAGGCTAAGGCATTTATAAAGCTCTCTTTAGCTCTTTATAATGTAAACATAACAGTATTCCAAATCACCGTGAACATAATTTTAATATTCTAGCCAAATACACATTTCATAATCGGAACCAGCCACATCCCAATTTTATGTGATAAATCCCTAAAAAAATAGATTTTGTGTGGATTTTCTAAAACAAAATACTGAGCTTTGAGAAGCCAAGTGAAATGAGGGCAGAGAAAGTAGTGAGTCTTAATTAAAGGCAGTTTGATCCAAATGGGAATTAGCTGCTGAATGGGTGAATGAGTTGAGTGATTAATAGGTGAAAGTTAAACAATAACAAGTCAAAGAGTTAGTTTTGAACTCTGTCCAGATACTCCACCTTCAGTGGTGTCAGTACCCAGAGAGCCAAAGGTACAGTATGGATCAGATCCCATATAAGTGGAAGTAGACTCTGTGTAAGCAGAAGTATAGGCCAGATTCTATGTACAGTAAGTAGATATGTAAGTGGACATAGGCTCCTAAATGCCTAGGACATGAGCTCTATTCTATCCTGCTTGAGATCCCGAAAAAGAGTTAGCATTCCAATTCCAAAAACAATGGATCCTCCTCTTCCTTGCTGCTTTTTTATGGTTCAGTCTTAAGGGTCAGATGATGGGGTGCTACAAAAGTAGATGCAGTCATGGATTTTCAGGGACTCAAGCAGGGTGGTCTCCAGACAAACACATGAGATACTGGAACCCAAATTGAGTTGGAACCTTTGGAGTTGGGGTGACATCCCAAATAGTTCTGACTTCTTTGGTCTGACAGAAGTGCTGGACAAAGTGCTTGGTAAATTTAAAGTTTAAAGGAAAACATTTTATACCTTTAATTAAAAATAAAATACATGGCCATTGTTATTGGGCCAGCTCTTCTGGCAGAAGGCAAGGTAAAGTATTTAACAATGAAAGTGTGAACAAGCATGTCACTAACTGAGCCTTAGGGAGATCATTTTGGCAGCCAAACATCTCACATCCATGGAGAGTCCATGGGCACAGTTTACATGGAGACAGAAAGGAAAGGACAGATGGAGGGATAGTTTCCGTGTATCCAAAGAATTGGTTAGTGGCCAAGGTGGGCTTCAAAGGGAGTTAGGAGCATAAATTCCACTGAAAGTCACTGGGATTTGTAGCCAGGACAGCTTCATTGTTGAATGATTTACAAGCAAAAAAAATGTAGAACTGCAGAGTTGGAGAGATCTAGTTAAGCATAAACAAGAGAAGCAGCGCCAGGAGTACAAGATGGATACAGACTGAAAGGGGTAAACGCAAGAACAGGAAAGGAATGGAAGACGGCCAAATGGAAGGAGAAGGAACACACTCTGAGGGTGCTGACAACGTGCTGCTCCCCTATCTAACTCATGGCAGTTCACAGAAAGTGCCATGAGTTAAACTGACCCTCCTGACCCAACAAATATTCATTGTTGGGTTGGAAGGATGGGGGATTGAGCTCCACTTTAGAACTAATCCAGCTGAATCATATAATCATAGAAGTAGGGTCAGAAGGGACCTTGCAGATCTTCAGGTCCGACCCCCTGCCTGGGCAGGAAGAAAACTGGGCTCAAAGGACCCCAGCCAGGTAGGCATCAAGCCTCTTCTTAAAGCCCCCCAGGGTAGGAGCCAGCACCACTTCCCTTGGAAGTTGGTTCCAGATCCTAGCCGCCCTAACTGTGAAGTAGTTCTTTCGGATGTCTAATCTAACCCTACTCTCCAACAACTTGTGGCCGTTATTCCTTGTTATCCCGGGGGGCGCTAGGGGACACAAGGTCTCCCCCAAACCCTCCTGTTCCCCCCTAGTGAGTTTATAGATGGTCACCAGGTCCCCCCTCAGCCTTCTCTTGTGAAGGCTGAACAGGTTCAGGTCCCGTAACCTCTCGTTGTAGGGTCTGCCCTGCAGGCCCTGGATCATGCGGGTGGCCCTCCTCTGGACCCTCTCAATGTTGTCCCCATCCCTCGTGAAGTGCGGTGCCCAGAACTGGACACAGTACTCCAGCTGTGGCCTGACCAGTGTCGCGTAGAGGGGGAGGATCACCTCCTTGGACCTACTTGAGAGGCACCTGTGGATGCACGATAAGGTCCGGTTAGCCCTGCCGACTGTGACCTCACATTGTCAGCCCATGTTCATCTTAGAGTCAATAATGTAGCTTCTGTCTCCTAGCCATCCTCCCCGCTGCCCCCAACTCCAGTGCATGACAGGAGGGGCAGGGGGAGCTCAAGCTGGGGTTTGCCCAGCCTGCGCTGGAGTAGGGGTAGGTGGACTGGAGCTGCCCCTGAGGTGGGGAGCTCCAATCCACGCCCCCCTCCACCCCCGTCCAGCAACCCCCAGCTAGAGCTCCCTCCCTTCCCTTCTCCCCTATCCCATTGTACAGGCAGCACCAGGGGCAGGACTGAGCTGCATCAGCCCAGCCCGGATCAGGCAGAAGTTAATGAAAGCACTCTACCTTGGAGCATTATCATTTAAACCCTCATGTAATATGGGTTAATTTGTCTCATGATCAGGCACTTTTAAAGCGCTCTTCAACCATGCATTTCTGTCAGCGCATGGCTGTGGAGTGTTTTCAAGGGGCTGATCATGCAACAAATGTAACTTCCGTCTGCACCCTGAGTCTCTTCCTTCACTAGGAGAAAGGTGTTAGTGTTGACGGAGGGCATGAGCAGAACAGAATTTTGAAAAGGGGGTGCAGATGATGAGGTGCATCATCACACATAACACAACACACATTTTTCTCCAGATAAAAATAAACTAAAAGTTTTACTAATATGCTAGGGGTCTAGGGGTGTATTATTCAGTTTGAGATTGAAGCAAGAACAAATATAGCTCCCTTGGAATGAATTAGAAACAATCTGCAGGGCTGTGAAATAAGAGCTACATTACTAGGAACAGCAAACAGACAGCAGACTGGCAGAACAAAGAATAGCTTGATTGGTGGAACATCAAGACCATTAAAAAAAAAGAGACAGGGTCATTTTCACCTGTGGAATGAAGAATTTAAAAGGTATCAGGTATAATGAGCCATGAAGTTAATTGACTCCCTCAGCACTGACTAGAAATGCTGCTGCCAATACCAGGCAGCTGGTTTTAAATTTTGCATGTAACAGAAATCAAGGGGGAGGGGGTGCAAGTGCACCCCCCTGGATCTGCCCCTGACTGAGGGCATAGGCAGTTCATCTGAGTGAAGCAAGCTAGGTCAGGGGGTTACTGAGGTGGAAGCCAAGGCCAAGCTGGGTACAAGTTCCAGTCCAAGATAGCAAGCTGAGGGGTGAGACAAGACCATGGTCAAGGCATGCAGTTGTTCTAGGACACAACGTCCAAGACAGGAACAGGAGTAAGCAGGAACAGGTGGGAGGGTTCAGAGCTTGGAGTCAGCCACCAGAGGGTCACAGCATGAAGTCAGGTTTATGGGTTCTAAGCAGTCCAGAGCCACAGTAAGACAGTCTGTTGCCCAGACAGGTCTCCGCTTTCTGGTCTAAGCCAGTGTGGGCAGGATTCTTCCTTAAGAATGACTCAGCCTGAATCCCTGAGAACTTCCACTTGGGGCCTGGAGCTGAGTCTGCCCTACCTGGATCTTGGCGCATTGCAAAAGGTTATGTTCTTAACCCAAGTTAGCAAATCCAAAGCAAGATCCAAGGGAAGAAATTGATTGACCTGTTATATTTTCCCCAATACCTTATTTCTGGAAGCGATTAGCTTCTGTCTAATTTGCTGTTTCAGGATAAATAGTGGAGTTGTGGCACTCCAGATGTTACCTAATGATAGTTCAGAGAATCACAGACAAGTAGGTCTGGAAGCAGTAATGTAACCAAGGTGGGGGCAAGAGGGGCACTAGCCACAGGTGCCAATTTAAAGCCAGGGCCAAAATAACACCACCCCAAGGCCTCACCAGTGCTGAACAGAGAAGAAGGATCACGTCCCTTGTTTTTCAGTATTGCTTCTGTTAATACAACCCAGTATGCTGTTGGCTTGTTTTGTAACAAGCACAGACAGTTTGCTCATATTCACTTTATGGCCCACTATAATCTCCAGGCCTTCCCTGCAGTACTACAGCCTAGCCAGTCATTCTTCAATCTGAATCTGTGCATGGGATTATTCCATCCCAAGTGTGGGGCTTTGCACTTACTCTTGTTAAACTTAATTAAATGACTTTAGGACTATTTCTCCAGTTTATCAAGATCATTCTGAATCTTAGCCCTAGCCTCCAGAGTGTCTGTAGCTCCATCCAGATTGGTGTAATCTGCAAATTTGCTAAATGTGCACTCAATCCCCTCATTCAAATCAATAATGAAAGTATTAAACAATTGGACAGACCCCTGGAAAACCCCACTTGATACCTCCTCCCAATTAGATATTGAGCCATTGATGACTACTTTTTGAGCACAATGATCCAGTTATGAATCCAGGTTACAGTCTTTTCATCTAGAATGTATTCCCTTATTTTACTAACAG
>NW_005841994.1:2164405-2169698 GCF_000455745.1 Alligator sinensis
GACCTCTCTGCTGGAAGAACAGATTTCTGAGCTGGGGGGTTGACACCAACGTCCACTTGCTCTGTGGCGCTGCTTGCCCACTTGTCCACAGCTCCTGATTCTACCTCAGGGGATTTCTATGATTTTTGTAACATTTGTGTAAATGTAGCAATTTCACGTTGCTTCTGAAAGCGAGAGCCTAATTACACTGGCAAGACAGCAGCATAATAAGAGAAGGCATTGTGCCATCTCAAACACACAGGGTCTGCCAGTGCTCTTCATGCATGACCCAGTGGTAATATGTCTTTGCCAGGATCAGCCCTCTCCTGAGTACAGGCTCGCTGCATTGCCAGACTGTGTGTGATGGTTTGCCCTCATGAAGAGAAACACCACACCCCTGTCAAACCCAAGTCAACTCTGGAAAAGACCCTTCTCTTTGCTGGTTGAACTGATTTTTCATAGAAAATATGGTTACCTCAGAAACTATATTTTGCAAAGAAAAAAATCTTTAGATGAATATTTCAAAGTAAAACATTTGTGGGGGGGATGTGTTTTCTTTTCATTTCAAAATTGTGATTTCTTTTTCCTCCATACTTGCCAAAATTCATTATTTTCCAACCATAAAAATGTTTGAAAGAAACCCTATTTTGGAAGACTTTTCCCTGTTATTAAGCAGTAAGAAATATTAAACAGATACACAAGACACCTATATCAGTGTATATTACTCCAGCAAAGTGTTTAGCTCTGACTTTTCTGGAGGTAATTCCACCCAGATTCTACTAGGTTACACTGGTATAGGGCTTTATAGCATGCATCATCTCTTTTGTTAATACCAGAATAATGGTAGGTTATACCAGGCAATACATAGCCTCATGAATCAGAGTGCACCCCTTGAGTGCTATAGTAAGGCATTAATAGGGAAACATCATGCAATGTCTATACTGCCTTGATGTGACTAGTTCATATACACAGATCCCAACTACCTTTAGACTAGCTAGTTTGGGCACTGCTAGCAGTTTAGCCTTGGCAGCACAGAGTTTCGTGCCAGCTAACCACCTGAGCATTTACCCAGCTTCACAGGCAGGCTAGTTTAAGAGTAGCTTGCATATGAGATGCACAGTGAAATCTGCAAGTTTGAAGATAATACCAAATTATTCTGGGTAGTCAAGTCCCAAGCTGATAGAGAGGAGCTGCAGAAAGATCCTGTCAAGCTAAATAAATGGGCAAAAAAATGGCAGACAAATATCAACATCAACAAGTTCAAGGTAATTCGCCTGGAGAAAAATAACCTCAATTATGCATACATAATGCTGGGTTTTGAATTAGCTGTTATGACTCAGGAAAGAGACCTTGAAGTCACTGGAGACAGTTCTCTTAAAACATCAGCTCAGTGTGCAGCAGCAACCAAAAGAGCCAATTAAATGTTGGGCATCATTAAGAAGGAGACTGAAAACAAAACAGAGAACATCATCATGTCATTATACAAATCCATGGTGTGCACATATCTTTAATACTGTGTACAGTTCTGGTCCCCACATCTCAAAAGGGATGTAGCAGAATTAGAAAAGGCACAGAGAAGAGCAACTAACATAATCAAGGGCATCGAGCAGTTGCCATAGCAGGAAAGACTATAAAGGCTGGGACTCCTCAGTTTGGAAAGGAGAAGGCTGAGGGGGGATATGATAGAGATCTATAAAATCATGAAGGCTGTGGACCAAGTGAACAGGGAACTATTGTTAATCAGTTCCCAGAATACTACAACTAAAAGTCACCTGCTGAAATTAGCAGATGACACGTTTAAAAACTAGCAAGAAAAAATACTTTTTATGCGATGTGTAGTTAACGTATGGAAATAATTGACACAGGAAGTGGTGGAGGCAGATAGCATAGCCAGGTTGAAAAAAAGGACTGGATAAATTCATGGATGATACATCTGTTAATGGCTAAGCAATAGAATGGCTGGAGACATTCCCTCTGGCATCTCTAAACCAATAATGCTGGGTGCCAGGGAGGACATTGAATAGAGGATTGATAACTCTAGATATATCCCATTGACTGTTCTCACTCTAGAACATCCATTTCTGCCACTAGTGGGATAGATGGACCATTGGTCTGATTCAGGATGGCACTTCTTTTGTTATTATAGCACAGTTGTGATATGGACCCACTATTTTGGGTAGGCCTCTTGTTCCCAGTCCAGTTCCATTGGCCTAAGATTGGATTTTAACCCTTCAATAATGTTTTGTATTTGCTCTGCCTCTCAGACACATCCCTCACTGTTATCTCCCATGTACAAAAAAAGGTTTTGGTTCCTTTTATTACCAAAGCCAATTTTTTGCATTGCTGAGTAAGACACCAGTTTATTGGAATCATGAATATGCAGCTTTGAAGGAGGAGTAAGGAAAGAAACCAACAGGGAGCATCTTCCATGGGAGCATAATGCCTGAGGGACATGAAACCTGCACCATCTTTTTGTTCTATGTTTATATAAAACCTAATAGGATGAGGGCCTGGGCCTGGATGAGTTTCCAACTTCAAGACAAGTAAGAGTATACTATGCAATTGTTTTAATGTTGCCCTGCTATTGGGTCTGGTATGAAATTTCTCCCATCAGAGCTTAAAGCCTCTTTTAAAAAAATGGCAGTTGTCTCTTTTAAAGGAAAATTAAAATACTGTTCCTTAGAACATAATTGTCCCAAGATTTTGGTTGCAACTAGCTAATTACAAAATCCCAGTTATGCCTTAAGAAGGATTAAATAAACTGGTCTGGTTAAAATCCCTAATGGAGACAATGTTTTTCTTCCCCACAGGAAACCTTAAAAATCTTATAAAAATAATCTTGCAGTAATAGTCTAACAGCTTAAATACGTGTATTTGCCCTCCAGCGAGCACAGACTTTCATCTGGTTAATAGACTTCTGAATGTCACAAAATCGGAAACAATGGTGCCAGATTTTTGATCCGTATGCAAAATCTTTGGCACTGCAGACTATAAAAGAAAGAGAAATCACTGCCGTGTGTGCTGTGTGAGGAGCTATAGATGCCTGAGCAATGAGCAAGACGATGCTGAAACTGATCACTGGAACCAAACTCTTAACGCAAAATTAAATTAAAAGTCTGGCCTCTGGGTAGCCCAGTGACCTAGCCAGTGGGTGATGTGCTTCTGTCTACAAAACCAGGGTTCCAGATTCTTGCTTCTAGTGCTGGAGGCGCCTTAGAGCATTGCAGGGATTAAGGGACAAATTTATCCCTGGAGAAAGGGTGCCAGCTTCTGTGGAGTCACGCTAGTAGTGAATGTGGCCTCTCATAGGAAGAGAGGGGTTAGGTCTCTGCATAGATTTCAATACAAATTAAGCACAAGACAAATTAAGACAGCATGGGCAAATAGAGAAAGCAGCAGAGTGGGTGCCGAGAAGTCTAAGTGTTAGATTCAGCTCTGATTCTGACTCATGACCTCTGGAAGGTGACCTGGAACCAAGCTCTGTGGTCCTTTGTGGAGCCAAACTTTCACTGATTTCAGAGTAGTTGGCACGTGAGAGGCACGGCAGAACAGTGGAACTAAAAGCATTAGTCACGAGCTCACTCCGATGGGTGCTGGGACCTTCCCCTGACTAACAACTGCAGAGTTTGACCTTGTTTCTTTAGGCTTTAGCACAGGGGCAGGCAAAATATGGCCCATAAGCCAGATCTGGCCTGCCAGGTGATTTCACCCAGCCTGTGGGTGGGTGCCCACCAAATAATTGTATCCAGCCCGGGCCACAGCTACCTGGCTGCACTCTGCATGGGGTTGAGCCCCTCCCACTCCTGTCGGGGCAACGTGCTATGCTCCCATCCTTGCCCACAGGAGGGCCACAGCTCTGGCTAGCACGCAGCTTCTGGGCAGGGCCGCTGCTACCACTGCTGCAGCTGCCCAGGGTCCTGCTTGGCTCCCCTGACCTCTGTAGTTCCTCCTCCTGTCCCTGCTGCAGCATTCTGGGCAGCAGGTTGGTTAAGCTGCAGCTGAGCGGGAGTAAGGGGTCTGTGCTGGGGCCAGTGGGAGTGCAGAGCTGGGGCAGTGGGACTCAGCTGGGGGACATGTGTGTTGGAGTTGGCAGCCTGGTCCTGCTCCCTGCCACCACATGCAGCTCCTGGGATTTGACCAAGAGTGGTGGGGAGCCCCACGTGATGGATCCAGCCCAGCTTGGCCCTACTCCCTGCCACCCTAGCGAAGTCCTGAGAGCTGCATGTAGCAGCAGGGAGCAAGGCCAGGCCAGCAGCTCCATTGTGCAGGGCTCCCAGCAGTAGCGCGCAGCTCTGGCCAAGTCCTAGGAGCTTCATAGGAGATGCATGAAGCCCTGTGCAATGGAGCTGGGCCAGCCTGGCCCCACTCCCTACCACCATGTGCAGCTCCTGGGACTTGGCTGGAGCCAGATGCCATTGGGGGACTCTGCCTGCCATGGACCATGAGCTCCCCAAAGGCCCACCACCTGCTGCTGCTGCTGCTTGTGACAGGGGCTGTGCACCATGGGGGGAGGACCTGCACACTCCTTCAAACCCAAACCCACACCTCTCCACAAACCCCACACACATACCCCCACCACAAACCACACACACATACCCCCCACATACCTCCCCACACTCCCCACAAAGAACAGGTTAGGGACTACTTAGAAAAGCTGGATGTGTACAAGTCCACAGGGCAGGATGGGATGCACCCGAGGGTGCTAAGGGAGTTGGCTGATGTGATTGCAGAGCCACTGCCCACCATCTTTGAAAACTCATGGTGATCAGGAGAGGTCCTGGATGATTGGTAAAGGGCAAACATAGTACCCATATTTAAGAAAGGGGAAAAGTTTCCAGAGAACTACAGACCAGTCAGCCTCACTTCAATCCCTGGAAACATCATAGAGCAGATTCTCAAGGAATCTATTTCTAAGCACTTAGAGGAGAAAAAGGTGATTAGGAACAGTCAGCATGGATTCACGAAGGGCAAATCATGCCTGACCAACCTGGTTACCGTCTATGATGAGATGACTAGCTCTGTGGATGCGAGGAGGCTAGTGGATGTGGTGTACCTTGATTTTAGCAAGGCTTTTGATAGGTCTCTCACAACATCCTCACAGGGAAGCTAAGGAAGTATGGGCTGCATGAATGGGTAGTAAGGTGAATAGAAAACTGCCTGGAGCTTCAGGCTCAGAGGGTAGTAATCAATGGACAGAGACCTGGTGAGACTCCACCCATGACTGGGCCACAGGTATAGATGGCTATGCCCTGTATAGGAGGGATCGAGTGGACAAAAGGGGTGGGGGTGTAGCTATGTCAACGAAAGCTACGCA
>NW_005841994.1:2171504-2173313 GCF_000455745.1 Alligator sinensis
TGGTGTCAGAAGTGGACTGGCCAAGTTCGCTGATGACACCAAACTCTGGGGTAAAGCATCCACACCTGACGGCAGGAGGGTGATCCAGGCAGATCTTGACAAGCTCATGAAATGGGCGGAGGAGAACCTGATGGCGTTTAACACTGAAAAATGCAAGGTTCTCCACCTTGGGAGGAAAAACCTGCAGCATGCTTATAGGCTCGGCAGTGCTACGCTGGTTAGCACTACAGATGAAAGGGACTTGGGTGTCATGATTGATCATAAGATGAACATAAGCCTTCAGAGTGATGCTGCGGCTAGTAAAGCGAGCAAAACACTGGCTTGAATCCATAGATGCTTCTCAAGCAAATCCCAGGACGTCATTCTCCTGTTGTACTCGGCCTTGGCGAGGCCACAGGTGGAGTACTGCATCCAGTTTTGGGCTCCACAATTCAAAAAGGATGTGGAGAAGCTTGAGAGGGTGCAGAGGAGAGCCACGCGTATGATCAGAGTTCAGGAAAACAGACCTTATGATGAGAGGCTGAGAGCTATGGGACTCTTCAGCCTGGAAAAGCGCAGGCTTAGGGGTGATCTGGTGGCCACCTACCAATTTATCAGGGGTGCTCACCAGGATCTGGGGGAATGTCTGTTCACCAGAGCGCCCCAAGGGATGACAAGGTCCATCGGTCACAAACTCCTCTATGACGTTTCAGGCTGGACATAAGAAAGAACTTCTTTACTGTCAGAGCCCCCAAGGTTTGAAATAGACCACTGCCAGAGGTGGTTCAAGCACCCACTTTGAATGCCTTCAAGAGACATTTGGATGTTTATCTTGCTGGATCCTATGATCCCTGCTGACTTCCTGCCCCTGGGGCAGAGGGCTGGACTCTGATCCTCCGAGGTCCCTTCCAGCCCTAGTGTCAATGAAATCTATGAAATCTATGAATGGCTTGATATTTAGTTGGCAGCCGATATCAAGTGGAGTGCCCCAGGGGTTGGTCCTGGGGCCAGTTTTGTTCAATGTCTTCATCAGCGACCTGGAAGATGGGATAGAGTGCACCCTCAGCAAGTTTGCAGATAACACCAAGCTGTGAGGAGTGGTAGATATGCTGGAGGGTAGGGTTAGGATTCAGAGTACCCTAGACAAATTGGAGGATTGGTCCAAAAGGAATGTCATGAGGTTCAACAAGGACAAGTGCAAAGTCCTGCACTGGTGCAGGCTGGGGGCTGACTGGCTGGGCAGCAACTCTGCAGAAAAGGACCTGGGGATTACAGTGGACAATAAGCTGAATTTGATCCAGCAGTGTGCCCTTGTTGCCAAGAATGGTTGTAGTAGGTGATGGGGATGTGAGTCCATCCAGGGCCTCAATGCACTGCGGGAATCCCAGGGCACAGAACCCTGCCACCACTACCAGGGGGTCATGCACATGGAGCACCATGTGCCCAAGCTTATCCTGGAGGGCGCTGCACACCTCCAGGATGGCCTCCCTGGCAGTGACCTTGCCTACCCCAAAAAGATGGCCCACATAGCAGAGGCTGGCAGGCATGGCCAGTGTGAGCAGGGCGAGGGCCAGCCAGGAATGGGCAGCCACATGGCAGTATCCTGTCACTCCAGATATGGACAGGCAGGATACAGGCAGCAGGTGCACCGCAGCAGCAGTCCTGGGATGGTGCACTGTGGCCAGGTAGGTAGTCAATGCACATGGAGGGAGCTGGGAGGGCCCAGGTGGCTGTGGTGGGCCAGCACAGTGGCCAACAGGAGCCCAGGGTGCTGGTCATCACTGCCAGGGGCAGCAGCTGGAGCACGCAACACATATGGAGGCAGCGATG
>NW_005841994.1:2174108-2180830 GCF_000455745.1 Alligator sinensis
ACTCTTTCCTGCCTATGCAGGGGGTCGGACTCGATGATCTATTGAGGTCCCTTCCGACCCTAACATCTATGAATCTATGAATCTATGAGAGAGTTGCCGCATGCTGCCTTGCACTGCAAAAGCTGCTTCTGGCCAGGGAAGTGGCTAGAGGGCTGCCAGCTGCTGGCAGCTGCAGCTGGAGCCTGGAGCTCCCCCCAGTGGGGGCAGGGGCCCATTGCAGGGCTGCAGGAAGTGGCACCAGTTTGCTGCTAAGAGCAACAAATCTGCTGCCAAGTCCCTGCATGTGTAGCTGCCTGCCTGGGAGCGTTAACTTGCAAGTAAACTGATCTCAGATCAAATGCATGTGTAGACGTGCTCACTGAGTAATCTGGAAAGGCAATCAGTGGATTTATTCTGGATTCACACCTGTGTATCTGAAAATAGCCGATCCAGAATGACTGTGGGATTGCTTACAGATGAACATTAGGAAGCACACTGGTTGAGATCCATTCAAGATTTGACAGCAGACAGTGTAGTGGTCATGCCAACTCTTCAAAAGTTGCCTCATTTGTGGTTCAGACCTAGAATAAATCCAGATGTTTATGTATGAATTTGTGTATGAAAATATTGTGATCCTTTATGAATCGAGACATGGGCAGATCTAGAGTTTTGAAAAGTGGGATGCAGATGGTGTTGTGTATCACTGTATAACATAACATGTTTTTCTTCAGGTAAAAAGAAACTAGAAGCTTTACTAATATGCTAGGGACCTACAGTTATGTTATTCAGTTTAAGATTGAAGCAAAAATAGATATTACTTTATTGGAATGTGCATTTATTTGCTATATATGGTTTGATATATTATGTATTAAAACCACAGTAAACTAGGCAAAAATATTCAAAAGTTATTGTTTCTTTAGTCCTGTAGTCATTAGAATTAAATGTACATCTTTCTGATTCATAAAACAAAATCTATGCTCCTTGAGCATCTTGACAGTGCAACCAATGCTTCACTGAAAGTTATTTCTACACCTGAGTTAATGTTCACCCGAGTTAAAATTTCCACATCTGAGTTAATGTTTCTAGCTAGCTGTGGAGATTCTGCTTATGTTCACTTTTTAGCTCTATTTTTTTGTGATTGCCAATATTTGAACCTTTGTGGTATAGTCCAACTCTTGCTTGCCACGTCTTGATTATTTCTCAGTGTTATTAGTCGGGAGGCGTTATTTATTTTCTACCGCAGTCATGCAATGACAATCTACATATGGACTTACTGGTTCACAATCTCTATCGAATCTCTTCCTGACGACACCTGAGATTAAAGCCAGTTATGGAAGCACAGTTTGCTTTGGGTTAATCACTTTTCTTTATTTTCTTTTTACATTTATAACCAACTCACAGTTAAACAGATTGTGGTTATTGTATGCTTTTCAGGTCTATCTTAACTTTTGACTTTGTAAATCTTCAGTTGGCTCACTCCACTATTACATAATATACAGTATAAATTAACTGAAACTTAACAGTTAAAATAAATAATAAAAATTTTCATTCCTTTTCTTTTCTTTGTACAGGACACTCTGTCTCCAGGAGAGATCTTATTTCACCAGATCTCTCCGGGTAGTTCTGCTTCTTCATGGTGATGGAGTAACCGTCACTCAGTCTCCCTCAATCATGAATTTCTCTAAAACTCTGATTAACTATACAAAATGTCCCAACACAAACAATAAAACAATAAACACTCTTTTGTGTATAGCCTGGAAGGTAACTGCCCTCTTTTTTCTCACCACTGCTTCAGCTGACATTCCCGCACCACTCAGAGCCTCTTCCTGGAGATGAAACTTCTTTTCCGTCCACTCCCAGCTCAATGTGCCTCAATCAAGCTACTTATTGCTCATAGGACTGGTCTTCAGGTGTCTTTTTCACCCCTGCAGGCTGCTTTCCTTCCTCTTTTTTTTATCCCTGGCGACTCGCTAAACACGCTGCCGCGCCCTCCTCTCAGCCATTCTATCTTAAAAAGACAGCTGCTCCGGAAGCGGTGTTCTCCTTTTTTCACCACTTCTGTCACTCCCTCATTCTTGATCCCTCTGGCATTAGTCAACATCTCTTCACACTAGCATTAAAAACAGTCTGCAGGGGGGTGAAACAGGAGTTAGTTACATTACCAAGAGCAGCTGGAAAATAGCAAAAGTGCTGAAGAAAGAATAGCTTAATTAATGGAACATTAAAACCTCCTTAAAAGGTTCCTTAGCACCTATGGAAAGAAGAGTTTAGAAGGAATCAGGCAGCTTTTTATAAGCCATGAAATCAACTGAGTCCCTCACTGCTGCTTGACTAGAAATGCTGCTGCTGTGCCAGGAAGTTGGTTTTAAATGTTGGGTGGACCAGGAACTAAAGGGGGTGTGACTGCACCGCTACACCTGCTCTAGATCTGCCCCTCAACAGAGGAATAGAAGTGACTCACAAGTACCACACAATGACTAGCTACTGAGCATTCACAGCGCTTTATATTCTCTAGGGGCTACATCTTAACTTTGCAGCCCAGTGGCCCTGTCCCAAGAGCTGCCTGAAGGAAAAACTAGGGCTCAAGAGTAAATCCATGCTGCCATGGGGTGAGGCAAGGAGCAGCACTGAAAAGCACACCTATTGCTCACTCCCACTCAACATGCTGAAGACCAGAAATCATGTAGTCCACTGGTTTGGCCCAGCCCCAAGTATATGCTGCCAGGCATGCCTGAGAAAGAGCCTGAACAGGTCTTTGGGCATGTGCTTAGGGCTGTGCTATTTGGCTATGCTGCTTTGGTGCATTCTGGGCAGGAGTGACTGTTTCTCAATGGTGCTCTCAGGCTCCCCACGGAGGAAGTGTAGACATGCCCAATTATTTCCGCCCCTGTGAACCCCCCTGAATCAGGGGAAGAGGGGGGTTACCCCATTTCATGGAGCTTACTCTCTTCCACCCCATGTCCCCAGGGCGCTGCTCTAGCAGTCACATAAGGAGGAGTAGCCAGGTCTGTTCCTACCCCCTGCCTGGCCACCTCCTTGCTCAGGGGGGTGGTATTAGAAGATTACCCCTGATCCTTCCCACACAAAAGCTAGTCTGACCCTGTGGGAGGTAGTTAGCTATGTTAGTCTGAAGTCAGTCAGAAGGCAGTGTATGCACAATAAGATAGGCTCATCATTAGCTTCTGTAAAAGGATGTGCAGAAAGCAGAGTATAAAGAAAGAGAAATTAGAATACAAAGACAAAGCAGGGGAGACAGCAAGGTAGGAGGGAGGTGGGGCAGTGCTAGGAAAGAAAAGCAAGTGAGCAGTAAACCTGTAGGAACAAAAGAGGTCAAAAAAGCTAAGCCAGGTAATGAGATAAGAATCTATAACCCTGCTTAAACTGTACTTAACACAGTCCAGTTTGTGGATGATTTCTTGTTCTGCAATTTCCCATTCAAACTGGGGTTTTTTTCATTTTAATCTGACCCTGAACCAAGGAGACTTTGCTGCCTAAAGAAATGAGTTGGCTCTTATTGCTTATCCCCCACCACCCCACAATGCTGACCTTGATCCACTCCACTATCATACCTCTTGCAGATGCCACATTGAGCAATGGGATTCAGAAGACCCAGTGCCACGCTCAGAACTTCTCAAGAAGGTTGCTGGGATCCAGGGCTTGTACTGTCTCCTGACAGAGAAGATAGATGCTGAAGTCTTGGATGCAGCTGGTATGAAAGTGGATATTTTGGAGGTACTTTAGTACTGCTGGGCTGGAAGAACCAGCAGAAAGTAAGATGTCCTCCACTTCCCCAGCTCCCAAATATCACAGTTATATGTAGGTATGCTAGCCTGCCGACACTTTTCACTGTTCCTTATTAACAGATGGAGTGGAGGCCCCAGCACTTGGAGGAGGGACTTCTGCTTCCCTGCTCCAATGTGAGCCACTAACAAGGCATCCATGCTGGAGCAAGTTTTCTAGATTGCTGACTCTTTGGAGGGCCCTTTCCCTAGTTTGCATTAGGGCTGCATGTGGGTTCTACTGCTTGATCTTCTTGCTCTGGCTCCACTTGTGTTGACAATGATTAAAAAACCCCATAAAAACCAACAACAGTGGAAGAAAAGATGCCTCTTTAATGCAACACTGTGAGATCAAGAAGCAAGCCCATTAAAGTGGCATTGGCTTTTACCACCAGTTGGTCCAGTTGTTAAAGGAAAACTGGCAAGAATTCTTGTGGGTGACGTCTTTTACTAGACCAACCATACAGTTGCTATAGACACAGGCAACCTTTCAGGTATCGTAATACCCTTCCTTAGGCCTCTGAGACAGAAGCCTGTACAGCAAAGTCAAACAGAATTTGGACAAAAAGCTTGCTAAGTAAGGACATGCTCACCCATGAAGTGCAAAGGTTAGCAAATATCAGGAAGATTATAATGGATTCTGAAGTCATTGAGGAAAATGGGATTCACACACTGATGTTCACCATGAACATGTGACAAGAAGGGAAGGGGAGGAAGCCTTCATCCACAGAGCATCAAGGAGACAAAGGGCATGGGATAAGTGACAGTTCAGTACTGGGCATTTCCAGAAGGAGCAATAGAAGGTAGCTAGGTATGTGCCGTTGCCTATCAGTCCTGATCCCCATCAGCATGGAGCAGCCCCTGTCCAGGTGAGGCCTTCAGTATGTGAGTTATGACATCTTGTTCTCTCTGCAAATGACAGGGCCCAGTCTGAAAGTGGTTAGCACTATGTCTGTGGGATATGACCACATTTCTCTGCAGGAACTGAAGAAGAGGTAAGGAAAGCTGCTGCCTTTAACCACAAGGTCTACAAATGCAGGAAACCCTTCCCCTTTCTCCTTAAGGGCTGAAGAATGGGGATACTGTAAAAGCTGTGTCTCTTGCCAGGCAATGGAGCTCCCAGATGCTGTAATGGAGCTTGAGGCAATGTCTGCACAATAAGCTTACTGCTGCCAGGCTCACACAACTTTGGGTAGGCTAATTAGTCATGCTGAGTGACTGTCCCAGTTAGCCTGTCCCCACACTAGCCCATTTCTACCTCTGTGCAGATGGGGCTATATTGCTAGGGACCAGCCAGCACATAGTACTACCATGTGTTGGAGGTCACATCTGGCTTCTGGGGAAGGTGAGTTTACAGCATATGTGTAGCCCTGTTCTCTCTGCATTGTGAGAAGCATTGTGCACCCCTGGGGAAGAAAAAGGATATAGCAGAGATCTGAGAAACTTTAGCCAGCACTAGCTTCTTCCATGGGCAAATCCAGGACTTCATAAAAGGAGGCATAGGAGCAGTGACCCACACTGCAGGGGTGGCTACACTCCCACATGGAGCTCCCTCACCTCACTGTGATGGACAGGCCACATTGCAGGAGGAGCAGCCAGGGTTTGTTTTTTGGTCTTTTTTAAGTCCCTGAATCAGGTAAGAATCCCACCCCTGCAGCTCTTGGCACCCCTTCCTTTTCCTCTGTGCTCAGCTGCACCTCCACTTCCATTCCCACCCCACTTACCCCCCCAGCTACTGTAACTATCCCCAGCTGACTGGGGGTTGGGAGGAGAGGGGCTGTACCCCAGCTGGGCTGTGCAGGAACCCAGGCTCAGCCAGGGACAACGGCAGCAGTAGCAGCGCCAGCAGGTGAGTTCACCCTCCCCAACCCTGCTCTTGGGCTGGCAGAAAACACCATGGGGGACAAGGCAATGGCAGGTGGGGAAGAGGAATAGTATGGGAAGGGATGTGCCACTGAGCGTGGAAGGGACGGGCAGGGGAGAGAATTCTTACCTGATTCCAGATTTAAAAGTCCCTGTCTGCTGCTTCCACAGTGCAGTCTGAAATAGATGTGTGACCATGCTACTGCACCTGCCTCTGGATCTGTCCCTGACTTCATTCACTGGCATAACTACCCTTTTTGACAGTCCTACCAGGACAGCCAAGGAGGAGATGCGCCTCGAGACTATATTCTGCTCATGCTTAAGTCTATTTATGTCCATAATGGGTGGAATAGTATAGTCTTCAGGTGGAGATGGTCCAGGGATAGCTTTAGTTCAGTCACTCATGCATTCTGGAAACCCTGCTAATGATGCATCTGAATATTTTTTGTCTTGATGCAGAGGAATCAGATTAGGATACACTCCGGATGTGTTGACAGAAGCAGTTGCTGAACTCACAGTTGCGCTTCTTCTAGCAGCATCTCGTCGACTGTTAGAGGCTGCGGAGAAAGCTAAGACGTAATTTTTTTTAAACCTTTCTCTATTCAAGGTAGCCAGCAAAAACTGTTTAGGGTGAGTCCACTGGTAGAAAGTGAGAGATTAATGTGCTGTTGAATAAACAATTAAGAAAAAAAATGGAGATTTGAAGAAGTGCTTGAGAAGGATGTTGTCATGTCAATGGGCAGGAGATGAGAGTTTCCCTCCTTTGCACTGAAAAAGACACACAGTCTGAGAAAAAACACAAGATGAACGAAAAGGAAAGGAAAGCAAAAGCCAGCTCCTTGCCCCATCTCTGCCAAAAAGAAATCCAGTGTCATAGACTTATGAAAAATCGGAGTGTGTCAATAAAGAAGTAAAAGTGCAATAGTGAAATAGTGCATTTGACCTTTCAAAAAGCCTTTGCTGAAGTCCTTCACAAGAAGTGACTAATTGAGGCCCTCTCTACACATGCAGGTGAAGGCACGATGGGATCTAACGTGTGATCCAACACAGTCGCACTTCCTGGCATGCCACATGTGTGAGAAGGGGCAAACTCCCTCCCAG
>NW_005841994.1:2180861-2190699 GCF_000455745.1 Alligator sinensis
AAACGGATCATTGGTGAAACAAACACACATACCCAGGGGGTCTTTTGCCAGATGCCAAGAGAGTTTTCAGGTGGGGTTATGCCACCGCTTGCCTGCTCTCTCCCTCTCAGTCATTGTCACTCCAGCACTTACAGCCTCTTGTCAAAACAGTCTCTCTGCTTAGTTCCTCTGCACATGCTCTCTTGGATGCAGGGAGAATGCCAGGCCCAGGCCTCCACCTTCAGGCCCACAAGCTCTTGTCTCCTCTGCTTACCTCTCCAGGATCCGTTTAATTCCTGTGGAGCCAGCCAGTTATTGTCATCAACTGGTTCAGTCCTGCAGGACAAGCTTGCAATCACTTGCTTACTGCCTGTGGCTGCGCAACAGCCCCAGAAGCGTGTGGCCTGTGGGCAGCCTGCTACAATGTGATTGTGGAGTTGTGCATTAGATCCCATCACGCCTTATTGCTGGTGCAGAAGCAGCCTTTGTATCCCAGGCTCCCCCTGCAGTGGCAAGACGCAAGCCCCCACAGCTGGGAGTCCCACACACCCCAGTTGAAGGGCTCCCAGCCACGGGGACGCCCCATGCACCTCCCGGGCTGGAGGATCCCTGCTGCGGTGATCTCCCCACCTGGGGGTGCGTGAAGTCCCCAGACCTTGGGAATCACAGCTGTCATGATTCCTAGGGCTTGGGGGTTTTTCACTGGGCATCGTACACCCCTGTGCCTGGGAGCCCCATCAGTCGACATAGCTTCCAGCAGCAGGGGAGAGCCTGTTACACACTTAAACTAAAGCTCGATAGCAAGCAGCTGTAAAGTTAGTATACATTTTCGAGGTCTAACTTTATAGCTGGTTGGAGCTTTTTGTTGTGTCATACCTACTTTGCATATATAGCTCTTCTCCAGGTAATCAACCAGATAATTGTGCAATGCCTGTGATGTGTACAGGGGGCCTAAGAAAACGAAGTAGTCTTGGGTTAAAAGGGAAACCACTGCTTGGGATTAGTAACTGGCAAGGAGACAGAAAAACAAAAATAAAAGGTTACTTTTCATTGTGCTGTAACAATAACAACAGATTTCATTGAGAACAAATATTTGATTTATTTATCAATTTGATTTATTTATTTGATCTGGAGGGTGACTACAGGCAGCAAAGTGGCAACTGCTGGAAATGATATAAAATGACTTATGAGCAGGGAACCTGGTTTTCTCTGTTTAAAAATCATACATTCTCTGATTTAAGGAAAAACCCCAAATTCTCTGATTTAAAAACCCAGACTCCACAATATTCCACAATTAAAATGAAATGCCACAATATATATAGGTATCAGTTGAACACAATGTGTTTTTCATATATAGAGAATTTTAAAGCAATTTGAAAGCCTACCAGTGCCTCAATCATTATAATAAAATAAATGCTAAATACCTATATATTTTGGTGTTTGATTTTGGTTTTTCTATCATAGAAAATCAGAGCTCCCCCTACCCCCTTCACTCACCAGGACGTGGGTCCAGCTGAGGCTGCCTTCCCATCCCCCCACCCCCCAATATTTGGTGCTGAGCAGCCTGGATATGCCGGTGCCCTGCACCTGCCCATGCCATTGCCCCTCACTCCCAAGTCACAGCTCCCCCAGTCCTGCAGATGCCCCTCACTTCCAACCCACAGTCCCTTGGGCCTGCCGGTACCCCTCACTCCCTACCCACAGCCCCTCCTTCCTCCAGCCCTACTGCAGCGCCCCCATCCACTCAGGTGCCCCTCACTCCCCAACCCTTTAAAAAAAGAAAATCCAGGTTTTGCCGTGGTGAATGGAAAACTCAGATCCCTGCTTATGACAGTCTGGAGAACAGTGAGTAAACTTCAAAAGGACCTAACCAAGGCAGGCAAATAGGCCACAGATTAAATTCAAATTAATACATCAAGGGAGGAATAGTTTGGACTTCTTGCACATCTAACCAGGTTTCATTAGCTATAGCCACTCAGGCTATTTACCTTGACATGCTTGCAAACAGGATGTGAGGGCCGATGGCTGGTTCTCCAGCTTGTACTGTGTCAGTCTACTGTCTCAGTCCCGCCTCCTCTTGGTCCCTCTGCCATGCTTTGCAGACCTCCAGGGCTCTGCTCCATCAAAATCCCTGTCCCAGTACTAAGGCAGACTGCCTGGCACCCTGCTGAGAGTTGTTCACCACTGGGCTCTCCAGCTGGAAACTTGACCCCTTTCTTGGTCAGACTGCACTGACTTTTACTTCCCACTCCCCTGCTATTATAAGGCACCTATACATGAGCATCAAATCTGCTCCAATGCACTATAATTACAGCACATTGGAGCAAGCTTGATTAATCGAGTCTGCTGGAGTGTGTTAATTACTGCGCTGCAGCAGACTCCAGCATCTCACGTATCAGCATGCCCATGCTTAAAAATGATGGCAGGGGCATTTTAACTAAAGCTCATTTGATGAACTTTAGTTAAAGCACCCCCACCGCCATTTTTAAGCATGGGGACACTCCAGGCGCTTTAATTAAAGTGGCTCTCGGAGCCCCTTTAGTTAACACTCCCCCCCCCACACACACACACTCCCGGAGCACATGTATAAACTCCCATAGTCCCTAGGATGGATGTAGCTGAAAGTGGATGTGCTGTTGCCTGAAGGGGCCACCCACCTGGTGTTACTACAGCACCCAAGAGATGGAGAAGGAAAACCTATTACAGAATATAAAATACCATAGTACCAAAACTAGTCCTGGCTAAGCCCTTACCTGAATTGTGCACTCAGTTCATGTCAGGAAGCCTATACCAGAATTCAGGGGGTTGTGTAGATTGGACAACAACAACAATTAGGACAGTGAGTTGTGAAGACTGAGGAAAGGCTATCAGCTTTCCTCCAAGGGGAGACAAATAAAAGGAGATATCAACAATGACATATAATCAGGGATCTGGGTTTTCCATTTCCTGTGGAAAAACTGGCAATACAGCCAGGCAGCATGGTGAAGACACAGCTTCCTGCAGGTAAGTCTATTTGGGGGGAGGGGTATAAGTAATGCAACTGGGAGCAGAGAGGGCATAGGCAACATGTAGAGGGGCACAGTGGGAAGCACCACTTTTGGGGTGATTGAGGCAGTGGCGGCAGCTGCTTGCGCCAAACCTGTTTAGTGAGGGAGGGAGTGGGGCACGGTTGGCGGCTGGGGCCAGAGGCACTGCCCAGCCAGGGCAGTGCACAGTGCCTGAGTCCAGGCCCGGGGCCTGGGCTGGAGCAAGTGGGAATGCACAGCTTTAATCCTGCATGTGACTGCCAGCGGTGCAAGCTGCTTGCCCGGGCGGACAGACAGGGGCCCAAGTGGGGGGTTCACGCTATGACCTGGCAGCCAACCCTTTGTGGCCCTGTGGTTGGGAACCTCTGCTATTAAATGATTAACCTGAGCTAAACAGGAACAGTCTCCACTTTCCAAAGTGCTAGTGTTGTACAGCATGTTCCTGAAGTAGCTTCACATATCATTTTTAAGCGGTGGCTGGGGGACCTGGAAACCGCTCTGGATGTGTGGACATGGCCTGACAGACAGCACCGTGGGGATTCTCGGACTGGGAAGAATAGGTGAGTTGCAATATCCCCAGAGACATTTTTGTACAGCTTTCATATAAAACCAGCCAAAAATTTCTGCATTTTGATTCTTTGGTGAAAAACCAAATTGACAAAAAAAGACAAAACATAGCAACATGAATTAGAGCTGGTCAAAACTGGTTCAATGAATCTGGCTCTATCACTGTGATGGATAATGACTCCCCCCATGCCCCTCTCCCTCCCAACTAGCAAACCTGCTCAGAGAATAGGCTGAGGGATAGGTGTGTGGCAACTTGCCCTGAATACTGGGCCATAGGGGCTGTCCTGAGATCCATGTGGCCTGGGGGATGCCAATAGGCTCAGGAGGCTGGATACCTATTTCTCCCATCAGGCACAACAGCCCCTCTTTTACTGACTGATCATTTGAAAGAAAACTCGTCCAGTGAAATCTGAGCTTCCCATTCCCAATAGACCTGTCCATCTGCAGAAGAGGGGATCACAAATGCAGATGAGCACAGAAGAGAAGGAACTCAGGGTTATAAATTCTGCTTTACAGGGGTTGCTGTTGCAACACGTTTAAAGCCATTTGGAGTCAAGAGGTTCCTCTACACTGACATGAGTGCCAGGCCTGAAGTGGCAACCAGCATCCCAGCAGACTCTGGTAAGGTGGAAAGGTGCTGTGGCCCAGAACACTCTCAGGCAGTGGAAAGTACAGGCTAGAGCAGCCCGTCCCAATGAAAGCTCTAAGCCAGGGATGAGCAAAATAGAGCCCACAGGCCAGATCCAGCCCACCAAGGGATTTTGTCCATCACGCAGCAGGTCCCTCAGTCCCACCCAGCCTAGGTGCTGGGAGCAGCATGGGCAATGCTGCATGCGGCGGATCCTGCCACCCGCACAGCGGGGCTGAGGCAGTGCAGCACCCTGACTCCATTTCCCAGCAGCCCTGCTAAACCCAGGCACCTGGGGCTGTCCACCTGCATCCACAGCTTCTGAGATGAGGGTTTTCTCCCATTCAACATGGGGGCAAAAAGAACCTCATCTTGGATTTGAGTACCAGGCAGGGGGCAGGCAACTGCTGCAGCTCCGGCTCTGGCTCTGGCTCTGACTCCAGCTCTAGCTCTGTCCCAGGCTTGGGGTTGGAGTCAGAGCTGCAGATTTCTTTTTTTTATTTTGAGCTCCCACCCCCAGGCAGTGACTGCATATGAAATTATAATCAAAAGGTGCATATGCTTATTGCAAGCAGCACATGCTTCCTGTAGAACAGCCTGGGGAATGAAAGAGCTGAGAAAGCTGCATTATGCCAAACTAGATAGCTTCATTTGGGGAAACTGTTTACACGCACATACAGGAAGCTTAAATAAGCCAGCATTAGGGAACAAATTGTCTAATATTTGTGGATTTGGGTCAGCTCAGTGCCAAGAAAAATCTGAGGCTTTGTCCAATGTTATATGTGGTTTTGTTTGAAATCTCTGGAGGTTCTCTGTTTTGTTCTTCACAGTGACCGTGGATGAGCTGGCAAGGCTTTCGGACTTCATTGTTGTGTGTTGTGCTTTAACTCCTGAAACCCAGGGTATCTGCAACAAAAGTCTTTTCTCCCAAATGAAAGATACCGCCATATTTGTCAACACCAGCAGGTGAGAGAGGCTGGGGGAGAAAATAATGTTTTCCAGCCAGTACTCAGCAAGATAAACATAGAGATGTCACAATGGAGAACATACACTCCTGACACAAATCCTTACATGATCAGAGAGGGAGATAAGATTTATACTCCTGGCTCTAATGACATCCCAGCTCCATAATATCAAATCAACTTTAACGCAATTATTAAAAATAAAAGGCTTACGCTCGTGTAATCTGACAACATGCTGATGGCAAGGGAAGAGATGCATCATGATAAAGGAAAATCCCATCAATAGGATTCAGTCTCATTAGATAAGCTGATCCCACACATAATACAGTATGATTCATGCCAGAGAACAGTACTGTAAGCCCTTGGCCTCAGAGTTTATTATAAGGCTGCCTTCAAGTCTATCCAATCCTGTTGTTAAAACCTTCACCAGATAACTAAGGCTCTTAGCTGCTAGAGCAGCAACACACAGAAGATGCCCAGGAACTGATAGATACTTTGTTCTTCTTTTCCCAACAGGGGTGGTGTAGTGAACCAGGATGACCTGTACCAGGCATTGGTCAATGGTCAGATTGCAGCTGCTGGTCTGGATGTCACAGAGCCTGAGCCTCTGCCTACAGATCATCCTCTTTTTAAACTTAAAAACTGCGGTGAGTGTGTGTTGAAAGCAGCTCCTGTCTTCTGAAGAGCAGCGGCTGAAAAGGGTGGTTTGGGAATTACAAGCTTTGGCCTTGTTTCTACAACACACAGTTTTTACTAAAGCTGCTTGGAGAATGTGCAGTGAAATAATATCCACTGGAAAAAGCCTTTCTGTTGAAATGAAACACTTTCAGGGAATGTGTGTATTTTGAGAGAATTTCTGATGGGAGAAAAGCCAAGTGAATCATTTTGCCTTTCTCATTTCATTTTGGTAATGCTGAAACGGTTCATTTTTACATTTATATTCAAATATAATTTATCTTACATTTCTATTCATTTAATATTCAGTATTATGTGCTCTATTTGTAATGCTTTGGCATTATCAAAACAGTTTGATGTTTTTGGATGGGGACATTTCACTGTTTCCAAGTCAGTATTTTTTCTGGACTTTTTGTTCTGTGGTAAATTTTGAACTTTTGAATTTTCATTTCAATTCAAAATTAAAAGAACTCCAAAATACTGCAATTTCCTATAGAGGAAGTTTTCCTCCAGCACTAGTCACCACCAGGCATGGGTTTGTCTCAGTGCATTTGCTTCTCCAGTCATATTTGTAGTCTTAAAAATCTTCTTTTGGCAGGTGTCCCTGTCTCCAGTGAACAAATACTGTTGAGATTTGCCCCAGTGCAAACTAGACTAAAAAAACAGTAGATCAGACCCTCAGCAGGTATCAATCTGTATGCCACCCCTGGAGTCAGTAGAGCTATACCAATATATATCACCTGAAGCCATGAACCATTTAATGTGTCCTGAATAACTAGCAGCTTTTCTAAGCCAGGGAATAGGAGCAATCTTGGCAATAAATTTCAGTGCCCAGCAGGGCTGTGCTTGCCTAAAAATCTATAATCAATTCAGTTCATAAAATGTTAAGGTTGTAAGGTTAAATGCACCCCTTTAACTCTGCCCTTTGGTGTGCAGGCATTAAAACAGGCTCAAACAACCTGATTGCATATTAATTCTGAAATGCCCAATGTCATACAAATGACTTCTACTGCCTCGTGTATGTATGAAGTATCTCAGCATTTTCTCCATTCTTTTTCTATGTATGTTAAGTTTGTTGTTATACAGGGTGAGGGCATCTGTATTGCTGTAGGGTCTGAACCTTATCTGAGCTGAAATACATGAACTAGCCTCTGGCCCATAGATAGTCTATGGTAAAGTATGTATTAGTTATCTGGTCAGTGTTAGGGCACTATATTCTGCATTTTTTCTCTTCAGCCAACAGAACTGAGAGACCTTTAGGGGTAAACCAGAGCATGAAACATTTAACTACTAATTCAACTGCAAAATTTGGTGGTCTGCGTATAGAATTTAGGGGTTTGGCATCTGGACAGCTATGCAGCCCAGAGCCCAGAACCTGTATAGGCAAGGAAAAGAGGGCATGTTTGACAGTTAGCATAAACAGATCATCACTGACCTGTCTTTAAAGGGGGGATGAACTGTATTTACACTAAACAGGAGGTTATGTCTAAAATGTGTTGACAGGTGTTGTTTCAACCAGAACCGTGTTTGTAGCTGCTTGCTACAAATCAGCCCAGATGGGCAGTTATTACCACAGGCTGGCAGATTGGTGGCCAATATGGAATGAGCACAGTGGCCAGCAGCCAGATGTCTGCATCTGGTTAGCTCTAAATGGTGGCAGCCTCCCTGGCAGTTCCAGAAGCAACATCACATTCTAGCTGGACCATGGAAGGCACCTTGCTCTCTCCTCATCTGAGGAGAGAACATCAAGTGGAAGGGCATTTCAGTAAACAGGTGGGGGAATTAATTTCCCCGGGGTGTCATCTGACACTAGCACTAATAATAAGCGTGCACACACACCTCCTCCCTCTTCCTCTCCTTCTAAGCCCCAGAGCAAGGCTGATCTGGGGCCACATGTGTGTGCAACACTCAGCAGAGGGATGTTTTGTGTGTGTGTAGTGCCATCTGCCCCTGCTGTTTGCGTGTTCTGCTCTTGCAAGCCAGCAGGGGATTGACATTTTTAAGAATCCAGCAGGATTTGACTAAAACATCATCTTAACTTTGGAAATCCTTTTAAAACCCTGCAGGATTCTTGTAAATTTCAATCCCCTGCCAGCTCACAGGAACAGAGCAGGCAGGCAGATCGGAGACAGGTGTGACTTGCATGCAGACATCCCCAAGTCAAAAGGCAGCTGGTAGGTCTCTTCTTAGCCCCACTGTGGCTTAACGGTACCCTTGCCATCCTCAGTGTTTGCAGCCTCCAGCAGTTAAGCAACTGGGAGTCCAAAAGGCCTCTATGAAGATCCCATTTCCACAGCTCCATCACACAGTCTAAGCCTCCTGCCCTTAAGTATGCTAACCAAGCAGCATCCCCTCCTCACAGAGTCCTAAGCAAGGTGCAGACCCATAGGTGAGCTATACAACAAGAGTATCCAGAATCCATGGGAATCTGTTGTTTTCCTAAGAGGCTCTGGCTCAGGAGCAGATTGCAGGATTGTGCAAAGGCTTTCAGAGGACCCCTGCTGTATGAAGACTGGGTGATGAATAGTGGTGACAGGGTAACATCTGGAGGTGTCCAGACAGCTCAGGCCCTCAAATTCCTACAGCATAACTCAGCACCAAAGAAGTAACCTCTGGGTTTTGTTTTTTTTCTGTTTCAGTTGTTCTGCCCCATATTGCCAGTGCCACGGTCAGTACACGCAATGCCATGGCTGCCTTAGCAGCAAACAATTTGCTGGCAGGTCTCCGGGGTGAAGCAATGGAAAAAGAGGTGCCACTCTGAGAAAAAAACTGCAAGGCTCTCTTCTCACTCACCCTCTTTCTAACACACCACCAGCCTATACGAAAACAGCCACTCATTGCCGGGAACCATTTTAACCACAGAGGTCCTGTGACACACTCTGAATGTGAAAGATTTAGCACCTATAGCTTTGTGTTCAGTTATATTATACTTTAAATACAAGCTTTTAGACCAGTTGTAGCATTAAAGCACCATTGTTTTCTTAATTTAGAGAAAGAATAGGTCAATTCTCATCATCTCTAAGAATGAAAGTGCTTCATGGCCATCAGATAGTATTAATCCCTTGTGATTAGCACCCCATCTACCTGCTGCCCCCACTGCCCCCATGCTACAGCTCTGTGTATGCATTACATATGGCTCTATGCCCCCATACAGTTCTTAGTGATGCTGCAGAGTCCAGAGACACATATCCTGACATTAGAAGCGATGTTACCGCTGGTGTTCTGCTCATTGTTGGAGGTGAATGTCACAGACAGATAAGCAATCTTTTTAGAATGTGACCTTTTTTAAGCTAACTTGGCATTTGCTAAGGGGGAGAGGGTTCATTAAAATTATCTGTATTCTTATTGTGCATTATACAATCGACAGGGAAGATCTCTAGTAAATTTGCATTTATAGAATGGGCACATTCCCAGAAATAAAACCTATAACATTTTTATCAACCCTGGCACTTTTTTGTAGTTTCATTTGCTTTGTGAATTCAGGTTATGTTCTCTTTCTTACATAGGAACCTTTAAAAGCTAGTGCACATTAAAGACATGTAAAGACTTCCATTTCCATTGCATTAACAAAGGAGTGTGGCAAACCTCACAATCCTTGAAGTTCTTAATTAACCAAAAAGGGGAACCTTTACATCTACCTCTCCTACTCTCTCATATTTTTTTAGTGCCTTATGTTACATCCATTGTGTTAAGAATAGTGTGGCTTTCTCTCACCAAAATGAGTGGATTGTTTGGTTCATATGATATGCTTCATTTGTCTCCAACACCATGTGCACTTTTTTTGTTTCTCAACAGTAGATGATATTCAGCATTGCCTCATTGGAAGTTGCTAGTAAGCCATTTTTTTTTCTAGGAACTGAGTATAGAGGAACTGAAATGATGTTGTTGTTTGTGGGAGATGTGCACACGCATACCTCCCAAGGAACAATTCAGCAATAAGAAACGAAATGGTATACCTTGCATATGGAACGTAAGTGAAATGGAAAATAGGTGGAAAGAGT
>NW_005841994.1:2190712-2193271 GCF_000455745.1 Alligator sinensis
GACATGATGGAAATGGATGTGGAATGCTGACACATGCTATTTTGGCATTCAAGTGTGTGCACAAAGTGGATGACACAGCTATGCCTCTACTAGAGTTTAAAGCAGGCAGAGTCCTTGGGGCCTGAAGCCCAGGCTAACTCCTTAGTAGTCTTTGTCTTGTAACAGCCCCTGCTGTTTACTCCCAAGCCTCTCAGGCTCCTCTCATTTTGCCTTTCTTCTCCTCTGCCTGGTCTTGGGAGTCCTTTTTTCCAAGACTGTCTCTTGCACTAAGGCTTTGAAGTCCTTAATTGGTACCAGAAACAGCACAGAGTCTCCAGGTGCTAATGCCTGAATTCAGTGGTATTATGCAAATTGTCTATCATTCGCTTAATGTCCTATTCCCCACTAATAAAGTACAGAGGCAGGTTCCCACAAGTGTGCCCCAAAACATGATTAACTTCTTCCTATCCCATGTACAAGCTAGTCAGGGAAACTGAGCCACAAAATATTACTGTAGCATAAACACATTTAACTCTGGATTATTGCAAACAATACCAATCTATCAAACATGTCTGCAAAATAAGAATGATAATGATTCTCCACTTAGACGACAGGCTCTTCAGGGTAGGAACTTGATCTCACTAGATCCATGTACAGTGCCCAGTAGAACTGGGCCAACATTTTGGATGGATCCTGAAGGACCCTTGTGCAGATTGGGATTTTCAACAGAGTTTCAGGGAAATCCCAAAAGGTGCTGACTCCTATCTTAAAATCATTGGGAGTATAGGCATCTCAACAGGAATTAGATGCCTAACATAACTATGGAAATCTGCCCCAAAGAGCCCAGACTCCATTAACACTGAATCAGTTGCCTAAATTCTTCAGTCTCCACTGAACTCCTGCTTGTTTTGTTTAACCTGAAGAAGTCCCCACTGACTTCAGCAGAACTGCTCAGGGGAAAAAATGGCCAGGATTCAACATTAAGGGGCCTTTGATATCCTTGACATTGAAGGAGCTCCAGGAGGACTTGAGGGCAGAAATGCTATACCAGGGGCAGGCAATGTTTTTTGGCTGGAGTGCCGAAAAACCCACAATGCCTACCTTGGAAGATGCCGGAGTGCTGGCATGCCAGAAAAACAAAATGAGGGCAGGGCCTACATGGCAGGATGCCCTGCTTGTGCCCCTTGCCCCCCACCCAAAGCCCCTGCCCCCCAGCCCTGCTCATACCCCTGCTGCCCCTGCCCCTCAACCCAGGCTCCGTGGCTATCAGCAGCTACCCAGAACCTGGACCAGCTGCAGCCAGGCTACAAACTGCTGCTGCCTGCCTGCCCCAGCCCCGGCCCTAGCTGCCTCCCAGACCCGGCCCCAGGCTCCAGGGAGGCAGCAGATACCGGCGATGCTCCCTGCTGTGCTGCCCTCACACACACTGTACTCCCAGCCCTGCTGCCCTCCCCTGGGCCCTCCCAAATGCAGCGTGTGCGACCCAGAGTGGCAGTGCACAGAGGGGCTGCACAGGGAAGCTGCCTACTGCTACAAGCTCCGCGCTGCCCAGGTCACACTTCCCCTGTGTGCATGGGAGCAGCATGGGCAGCACACAGGTTTGAGCTCCTCGTGCTGCCCCTGCCTTCAGGGTAAGTGTGTCCAGGGCAGCAGGGACCTCGGAGCAACAGGCAGCTTTCTGCACCCACCGCTGTGCCTACCGCACCAGGTTTCACATGCTGCTCTGCAAAAGTGGTGGCAAAGGCAGCACAGTGGGGAGCATTGCCCGTATCCGCTGCCTCCCCAGAGCCCAGGGCTGGATCTGGGGCTGGGAGGCAGCGGGAGCCAGGGCCAGGAGGCAGCAGCTGTTTGTAGCCTCCCGGCTGCAGCCGGACCAGGTTCTGGGTAGCTGCTGATAGCCACGGAGCCCGGGCTGCTTGCAACAGGGCTTCCATCCTCCCAGCTGGATCCTGGGAGCAGCCCAGACTCCGTGGCTGTCAACAGCTACCAGGAAACTGGGCCAGCTGCAGCCGGGAGGCTGCAAACAACTGCTGCCTCCTGGCTCCAGGCGGCGGGAAGACAGCAGATGCCGGCACTGTGCCCATTGAGGCCGGTGCCGTGGTCAGCGTGGGGCTGGGGCCTGGGCCCACTGGCAGCGAGGGGCTGGAGCTGTGGGGCCAGGACCACCCAGCAGCATGGGGCTGGGGCTGGAGCCCGGCCGTGGGCAGCATGGGGCTGCGGCTGGAGCTGGGGCCAGGGCCCGCTGGCAGCACAGGGCTGGGGCTGTAACCGGGCTGTTGCTACTGCCAGGATGGGGCTGGCAGCAGCACCGGGCTGAGGCCAGGGCTGTGCAGGGCTAGGACCCGTGGCAGTGGTGGTGCCGACTAGCGCTGGGCCTGCGCGGGGCCAGGGCCCACCGGCAGCACGTGGCCGGGGCCATCGGCAGCGCCAGGATGGGGCTGGGTCCCATGCAGGTCCATGGCCCCGGCCCCATCCCAACGCTGCCCATGGCCCCAACCCAGCAGTGGCACCGTGCTGGGGCATGTGGTGGTGGTGATAGCTGGGGCCAGGCCCACCAGCCGTTGGCACCCTCGCCTGGGG
>NW_005841994.1:2193325-2200679 GCF_000455745.1 Alligator sinensis
GTGGGGCCGGTGGCAGCGGTGGTGCTCGCTGGGGCCAGGCCCACCAGCAGCACGTGGCTGGGGCCGGGGCCATCTGCAGCACCAAGAGACGGGGCCCACGCACGTCTGTGGGCCTGGGCCCTGGCCTCATCCTGGCACTGCGGATGGCCCTGGCCCAGCAGCAGCACTGGGCTGGGGCGGGCAGCGGCAGTGGAGGTGCCGGCCAGGGCTGGGCCTGCCGGCAGCACGTGGCTGGACCTTCCAGCAGCACAGGGATAGGGCCAGGGCCTGAGCAGGTCCGCAGGCCTGGGCCCCAGCCTCACCCCAGCGCTGCTGACTGCCCTGCCGCAGCAGTGGAGCCGGCCAGGCCCGCCGGCAGCACATGGCCAGGACCGTCTGTAGTGCTGGGATGGGGCCAGGGCCCATTCAGGTCCGCGGCCCCGGCCCCATCCCAACTCTGCTGACAGCCCCAGCCTGGCGCTGGCGCTGGCACTGGGCTGGGGCTGGCAATGGCAGTGGTGCCGGCTGGGGCCTGCCAGCGGCACATGGCCAGCAGCGCAGGGTTTGGGCCGGGGCCATTGGGGCAAGGACAGTCCCCAGCCCGGGGCCAGCGCCAGGCTAGCGTTGGGGCTAGGGGCTCTTTCCTGGCTGGGGTTGGCAGCGTGCTCAGGGTGTTCTGGGGCTGGGGTCCAGCAGTGGCAAGTCAGGGATCGGCAGCAGCACCAGGCTGTTCCCAGGCAGCCATGTGCTGCTCAATCTGGGCACGCCTCTTCCTGCCCCAAGGGGCGGGAAGCAGCCTGCGTGCCAATAAAAACCATGCTGCATGCTATGTTTGGCATGCGTGCCATAGGTTGCCAACCCCTGTGCTATACTGTACCAGAAAGGTATTTATAAAGGACCATAGCACCTGAGACCTTCCTCCTATGCAACTTGCTACTTGGCCTGCAGGGCAGAGCAGTGCTATTACTCTCCCTTCACAGACTGGGAGCTGTAGCACAAAGAGGCTGTGTCAGATTTCAGAGGGGTGACTCTGCAGTTAACCCTGCAGTTAGGTGCCCAGTCAGATTTTCAGTGTGCGTAGGAGCCTAACTTCAGAAACAGCACCTATCTGTATTTTCAAAAAGCTGGGTTTAAGTGACCTGCTCAAAGTCTTCCCAGAGCTGGGACTTAAACACGAGGGGTGTCTATACATGTGCTCAGGGAGGAGCATTTTAATTAGAACGGCTCCCAAGCACCCAAGCTTGTGTACTCAGTATCCCACACTTCAAAATGGTGGCAGGGGTGCTTTAACTAAAGCTCACTTGACAAACTTTAATTAAAGCACCCCCACGGCCCTTTTGAAATATGGGGACACTGAATACACGTGACAGCGAGGCTGCTGGAGCGTTCTAATTAGAGCACTCGAGCAGGCTCATTTTGAGTCTCCTGTGACGCGTTCTGATTATAATGTGTCGGAGCAGGCATCCCATACATGCACAGGCACTGAAAGGGCCTGATTTTATTCCACCGATTAGGCCTGTAAGTAGATTAGATGCCTAAATGCAATTCTATTCTACCCTGGTAGATTAATCCTCTGAAAAACAGTTCATGCAAAGGTAGGTGGCCAAAATTTGGAATGGGCTTCCAAGGGAGGCGATGCTCTTCCCTACCTTGGGGGTCTTTAAGAGAAGTCTGGATAGGCATCTTGTGGGGGTCATCTGACCCCAGCACCTTTCCTGCCCAGGGCAGGGGGTCAGACTTAATGACCTGTTGAGGTCCCTTCCCACCCTAGCATCTATGAATCTAGGCCTTGATGCTTTTTTGTGACTCAAGCTAAAGGCTAGAGTGTTGTTGTAGCCATAATAGACAACAACAGTCTAAGAAATAGGTGAGAAACAAGGGGGGGCGGGGGGGGTTGGTGGTGACATTATTTTATTGGACCACTGTCTAGTTGGGGGAGAGGTTAGACAAGCTTTTGGGCAGATGCCAACATCCACTTAGAAACCCAAGAGGCAGAATAAGATTTGCTCCAAGTTGTCCCATGCCTTCTGCTTAGCTACTGGACCACCCAAAGCACGGCCAGAAAAGGAATACTTTTCTCAACAGCTCAATTGACAGTTCATTATCCAGCCACATTTGAAGTGACCTAAAAACTGATTCTGTACTGGTTTATGCTTTCTGACACACCTTTATATAAATCACCACATGATTTGGCTTATCACCTTGTGCTACTAAAGGAGCACTTCAGCAGTTTTTTCCCCTGGCAAAGGCAGGTTGATAATAATTACCCTATGTTTTAGTGCCTGCTGGCAAAGTGACGTATTATTCACTTGCCTTGGTTGCTTTCATCACCCTCCACATATCCTCAGTACATTCAATGCTACTGTTTTATGCCAGGGGTTCCTGGCATATTGCAAGATTCATGCACACAGCTAGACACATTGCTGAGTGATTGGGGTGGGGGCAATGGAGACATCTAGTGGTTAACTTAGTACATTTAGTAATTCACCTGCTGACAGTTCTGACTTTGGGCTGAAGAAGGGGATGCTTCAAACATAGTGTCTTTTAACCTGTGTTTTGTAATTCCAGTCTCCATTCCCTGCTTTATTTTGCCCAGTATATTTATCTTGAATGAACATCGTAAGCCACAAGAAGTCATACCATACCATACCACACTATACCGTACTATACCATACCATACCAGTTTGTATCTCTGTATTTTGTTAGGGCTCTAAACCAGAATCTTATCCCAGTTGCTTTCATTATTATGCAGACCTTCTGTTCACTGGCACAGGAATGGAATGTGCAAGTTACATGCACAAATGTTTGCAAAAAGGAAATGTAGATGGGCATTACCATGTGCAACAGATATGTTTGTACAAAACCAACCAGTGAATAGAAAGAATGCCATGTGACTAATTTGACCAATCCCAATTAACTGACATATTCACAAGTAGGCAACGGCAATGTTTGTCAAGAACCACTCTGAAAAAAATCTATGGAGCCAAAATAATTTAAAAAATAATTGTGGAATAATTCTGAATAATACATATGCCTGCAGAAACTGTAATTCCTTTATAGATATAGAGCCCACAAACAGAAAGAGAATCCATCAAATAAATTAGTTGGGGGGAGTAATTTGTTTAGTACTGTTGTGAATATATGCTGTCACCTGAAATAATGGTTCAAGGCAGGTGTACATTTGATGATTGTTTTTTAGTAGGAATCAGGAAAAGACATATTCTGTACTGAACATTTACATTATGTCAATATATTTAGATGAAGGGAAGAATTTTAATGTGGCATAAATCTACATTTCAGATATGCCCGTTTTTTCGAAGGGAAGATCTCAGCCTATTCAGTCCAACCGACTGGTGGACTCATTTATAGTCATTTTATTAGGAAGTGAACCTTCCTGACTGTCTCAGATAATCTCACCTGGGCAATGCTGGCTGCTTTAGGAAATTTGAGCACCTTCTGAGCATTTTGCAGTTTCACTGGCCCTGAAATGATGAAACATCTCCATTTAATGCTCACTGAAGTCACACCCCCTTCCACACAGTCTCCATAAAATATACCATTGTTGCTGCATTGGACAGTGAAGACCAGTGGGATTCCTTTTTGTAGGTAAGGGTGCAGTTTTGACCATAGCTAGTCAGTAGATCTCTCTGCACACAAAGCCAGCTAGTGTCAGCATGACTACCAAATGTCTGTCAGAAAGGGATGCTGCAGAATCAATGATAGAGGAAAAAGGTGAAATGAGGTCGGTCTGACTCAGCAAGTTGGGCTTGAACGGTGACAGTAAAGTGCACGTTCACCTAGGCTCAAGCACCATGGTGATGGCTTTGATTGGTCTTGATTTTGTTTTCTGCGTCCTCCTGTGACATGATATCTGTCCTGAGCCAGTCTGCCAATGTGAATCCAGCTGAAATGCTTTGTCTCCACATGCCCTAATGCAAGCCCCTTGGGCTTTTGGTCAGAAGAGAGGCTTTTCCAGACAGACCTTTCTCTTCTATGCCCTAGCGGGCAAGGGAGGAAAACCCCAACTCTCCTACTTACCTTCAATCAGAGCTGCCCTTAAAGATGGACAACAAGGGCGATCACTCGGGCACCATGGTCTGGGGGAGTGCCAAACACACATGCACAGACACACATACATGCACACACATGTGAGCAGCCCATGCTCTCAGCAGCATTCACCCCTGTCCCAGCCAATCCCTGGCCCAGGCAAGAGGAGCCCCCAGAGTGGTGCCTGCTCCAGTCCACCTGCCTTGCTATCACACAGCAGCAGCGGTGTCTGCCTTCCTGGCGCACCATACAGCTCTGCCTTCCCAATGGATTGCACCCTGTGCTCCTGCCCGCCTGCCTCTGCCTGCAGCAGCACCACTGACTTGGAGTGGGGGGAAGGTGGCAAAATACAAGTTTGCCCAGGGTGCCATTTTCCCTAAGATCAACCCTGCCTTCAATGACAATAAAAAAAGACAGGCATGGAGGCATGTTCTGAACCTGCGAGGAGCTGGGCATTTAATCAGATCAGTGAGCCCCTAGCTGGGTGGGGAGTCCCCACCCAACAGGGGCTTGCTAGCAACTGCCTCACAAGTGGGACAGCTGTCCATGAGCCCTCAGTTGATCAGGGAAGAAGAGAACTCCCCAGTCCTGGCACTGCTTGGCTCCTGGCTCCTGTGGGGAGCAGGGAGCCCCACAGTGTGGGGATAGGGGAGGCAGAGAGCAACCCAGTCCTGGTGCTGATCAGCTCCCAGGTCCTGGGTGGAGCCATGAGTTGAGCAACACCAGGACCGGGGACAGAAAACTCCTGCATCCCCTGTGGCCCCCTGCTGGTGTGGCTGAACTGGAGCAAATTTGCTCCTGGTTAGCATCTACATGAGCCCCACTGCACAATGACTACCTTACAGTTAATCTAGTACCTGTATTAACAGGTACTAGCTAACTGTGCAGTAGAGGACCGTGATGCAGACATGCCAGGGGGAGTTGTGGGGAGCAGCTTGGGCCTGATCTGGATGTGCTGGGAAGTACGCAGAGGGAGGAGTGGACTGGTCCCAATCTGCATGTGCCAGGGTTTCAGGGGGAGCAGCCCAGCCCTGATCTAGACACATTGGGTGGCGCAGTGTAGGGTGGGGTGGGGCAGAGTGGCCCTGATCAGGACACTCACCAGCTCGGGGGAACAGCCCCAATCCAAACTTGCAAAACGGGTGAGGAACAGCCCAGCCCTGATCCAAATGCTGGGGGGCGGGGGTGGAGGAGGGGTTAGGCATGGTGGAACAGCCCCTATCTGGATGCTTGGAGGGGGCCAGGAGCAGCCTGACCTGATCGAAACATGCTGGGAGCAGGCAAAGCCCTGACCCCACTGTGCCACAACGGCCCAGGCAGGGCTCGAGCTGGCCACATGGAGTTGTCCCTGCTCCTGAGCTGCCAATTTTTTTTTCCAACCCATGAGGATCCCCACGGGCCAGACCTCATGGCTCTGTGGACTTGAGGTTGAGCATCCATACACTGGGGACTAGGCTACAAGTGGGAGCTTCTAGTAGCCCATTGCTCAGTGGCCAACATATTATCCAATAAACTTGCCTCTTCCTACTGCACGCTCCTTCTTAAAGCACTCCAACCCAAGCTGGGAGTCCCCCAGAGTTAAGAACCACATGACGTGGGTCACAACCTAATCCTAGTGCATCTGCATGGAGCAGATTCATTTCCTAAACCCTAATTAGAATAGGTTATAGTGGTACTGACAACAAGCAGATGGTGGGCCATGTAGGGAGAGGGAATAGCATCAAGGTGATAAGCCAAAGTGTGGGGGAGTTAGGACTGTGTTGAGGACAAAGTATTGGAAGCTAGAAGGCTTGGATGTTCAGGCTTGAGCACAGCCATGAAAACAAACCTTCAACATTAGCATAGGCCTACCTCATCCATACACACCCAGCTATCACTGCTGAACACTTAATACCCTTAGGCATGGAGGAGGATTAACAGCAGTCTGCTGGGCCAGGCCAAGGCTGTGCAGAGCCCCCAGGGAAAGAAACACGGAGGAGCCTCAGGCAAGCTGGGACAGTTTGGCAGGAGAAGGGTTCTCATTAGGGTGAGCGAGAGGGGGGACAGGGCGGGCAGGTAGTTGTTGCCACAAAGGAAGCAGAGAGGCAGGGAGAACTGGGACTGCAAAGTTCACAGCAAAGGTGGGAGTTGAGTCACTCTGCTGAATAGAGGATGACATTAACTATATGCTGGGTGGGGTGGGGTGGGTAGGGTACAGGCAAAACAATGGCCAGTGGCTGTACAGTTAGGGTTTGCAGCTACCTACTGCTGTCAGTTTAGACATCACCTGGTACTCGGTCACTGAGCACCATCCACTCACCATGATACCAGAGACCTAACAGGGCAGCTGAGTGCCCAAGGCAGCATCAACACGTGAGCAACTTTGACTTGCTGGTTGCTGGTGCTCTTGGCAAGGCAGCAGCAGCTATTTTCCTGCTCGTTTCACATAACTTAGCTGCAGGGCTACTACCCTGGTCGCCCCACCTCAGTTCCGCAACTGAATAAAACTGCAGATTTTCAGGGTGTCTTATTTTTACTGTTTCAAGCAGAGCTGAGCTGAAAGAAGGCGGGATCGTTTCTCCACCAGACATGCCACTGGGTATCTTCCTTTCACCTGCATGCCTGGACACCCCGGACACGTACCTTAGGCTTTTTACAAAACATGCCAGACCAGGTGCTGCAATGAGGGCCTCCCTGGTGCCCATGCCTTCCTAGGGCAGACCCCATTTGTAGTGAATGTACAGGAAACAGAGTTAGTGATTGCACTCGTGGCTTGCTAGGAAGTGCATTAAAGCAGAGGAATGAGGTGGGAGATGGAGAGGTAGTTAACCATGTTAGTCTGAAACCAGGAAGACGCAGAGGTGGATCTGGGAGTGCCATAGGCAACTGGTAGGGGAGGCATAGCGTGGGGCACATGCCACCCCTGAGATTGGCCACCACTGCCAGCTTCTGGGGGTGGTTGCCACTCGCCCCTCCACTCACACCGACTTCTGCGGGTGGTCGCCACTCGCAAACTGTGCCCCCACCGACTCTCAGGAGGCACCAGTCACCCATGGGGAGTGCAATGATGCAGCCGCGTCCCACTTGGATGCCTGCTCTACTCAGTTTAAAACCAACTACCTAGGAGCAGCAGCAGCATTTTTTATTCGGGTAGAAACGAGGGAGTCAACTGACACTGCAGCTCATTACAACCTGCCTGATCCCTTCTAAACTCTTCCTCCCCCGGTGCGAGCGAGGGACCCTCTCTTAGTGTGCTTTGGTCCGGGATCGAGCACATCTGTGCTACAAGCCACTTGTTTTTGCTTCCACCTGGAAGGGAGGCTCCTTCCACGGGCACGGCAGGCCCGGG
>NW_005841994.1:2200988-2206293 GCF_000455745.1 Alligator sinensis
ATGTATGGCGGCCCCCAAGCACCCCTCGCAGCCTGGAGCTCCGCCGGCCTGCAAGGGAAGAGCCGGGCTTTCCCACGCTTCTCTCCTTTTAAAGGAGAATCCCTTTTTAAAGCTTGCTCGCCATTCTTGCAGTAGTCCTTGTGACCCACGTTTGGGCCGTGATGCACACACAGGTGGAGAAATGCAGGACTAGACCCCGACTAGCCGCCCGGCCCAGCCCTCTGGGCGCCTGTACACCAGCACCAAGGCTGCTCCAGTGCGCTGGAGCAGACTCGGTTAGTCCTCGATTCACCTTGCATATCAGCATCCCCCGTGCTTAAAAATACCAGTGGGGGTGCTTGAACTAAAGCTCGTTGTAATTCAAGCGCCCCTGCTGCCATTCATAAGCGTGGGGATGCTGATGCAGGAGACGGGGCAGCGCTTCAATTTACAGCCGCTCTACTTGAAGTGCCACCTACCTCCGCCCCCCTGGAGCATGTGTAAAAGTGCCGTATGATTGTGTAACTGCCACTAGATTCCCCCCTTAGCACGCGCTTAGGATCAGAGTCCACATTTCATACAGTTGAAATCAATAAGAGTTTGACCATTCATTTCAGTTACAGGCAGAAAGCAGCTGCCAGCGGGCATTTTTCTTCCTCTCCTTGGCCAGGGGTTACTTGATTGATTTGGGTTTTTTTGTTAACTTTGCTTTGACAGTTAGGCCCTTGCTACACGTTACATATATTACACAATTAACTCCAATAAATGTAGACCAGCCACACACGCACAGTAATGATCACACCATAAAAATGACTATCCAGCTATAAAAAGAGCCAGCCAGCTACAAAGTGAGTTACAGGTGGTTTCTACCCAGCTTTAATTTGAGCAAGTAGCAGGGCCCTTAGAGAGGAACCTGAGATGTGCAGCATTTTGACTGCCTCCTCCTATCTAGTGCTTTCCAAGCAAAAACTTTCAGAAGCAAAACACAAACTTTTATCAGAAGCCTGACTTCTCAGCTTTCCTAAATACAGCTCTTGGGGAGGGGGTTCCCCCTCCATAATGTTATGTTTGCAAACAAGGAAAAACCCATAGTTTTAAAGATGTCTATACCCATCACTGTGTTGTTGCTGTTGAGTAGCATTCTTCAGTGGCACAAATGCTGATAGTTCAGTGTCAAAACCTGGACTGCTTTCAAGCTGTGCAGCAGACATTTAATATCAAATTATTTTTATTGTTTCATTGCATGTGCTTCTCCTGTAATGAAACAAAGCACTATGAAGTGTTGCAAAACTAGTGGGCTCCACTAGTTATACAGTCTCTTTCTTTGAATTGCATGTAGCCTTATAGATCTTTTGCAGAAGTTTCAGGCTTCTAGAGTAGGTCACAATAATTGCACCTTTGTATCCCTAGACTACTGTATGTGGGATTCTTTGGATAAATGGTTGCCTGTGTACGAGGGCACTGGACTTGGTGGTGCAGCAGTCCCCTGCCCGTCCTGTGTTGTGTCGACATTGTTCTGAACAGCAGACGGACTCAGAATTCTTCCCGCTAGCAGCATATCCCACCCTGTTGAAAACTGCAAATTGGGCAGGGTCCAGAATGAGATTCTCGTGTGCTTGTGAGTGGAGAATGTATGCTTTGTGGATGAAGACACTGGGCAGGGATGTGTAAGATTTGCGTTCTGTTCCCATCTCTGTGCGACATTGGCCACACCACTTGGTTCTCTTATTCCTCTCGAAGAGTGGGAAAGATAGGATTTCCCTACTGCACAGGGTGGAGAGAGGTGTGGGTCACAAAGATAAATTTACCATTAAGTGGTGCCAGCAGTGGATAGGGGGAATGTAAGAACTAAGGAAGGTTGCTCCCACATGCCCAGCAGGCTACCAAAAGAAAGCGTAAGATACTACTTAAAAGAACAGAAGAATGGATTGGATCAGTACTAAGGGAGGACCAGTTCCACACCCAAGAGCCCTCTGCAGCAAGGGACTGTTGACTCAGTCTTGATGGTGAGAACCCAGAAAGTGGGTCATGTCAGAACACCTTTCAGGTTGAGGCTTAGGAAGTAATCGCTGGTAAGAAAGAAAGTTGCTTTGACAAATGCTGACACATTGGGGCTGTGAAATAGCTCTGGTTCAGCGAATGGTTGCCAAGTCCAAAGCAAGGTTCTCTTGTGTTGTAGCCTAGATTCCTAGCAGACTGATCCATGGCCAAGGACATAGCATTTCCTCAGTCTTCATGCCAGGGTATATCCACCAGGGCCTGGGCCAGAAACTCTGAAAGTACAAAGAACCACAGCTCAGGGGCAAGCCCAGCACATGGACTGTCCCAGGTCTGGGGATTTTGGGATTCCAGGACGTGCAGCCAGAGCTTGCAGGCTCTCTGTGGTGTATCCCAGGCCCCAGCTCTAACCTGGGTTTAGCTCCTGCCTCTGCAGCAGGGTTTTGGAAAGCTCTGAGCACCCCAGCTGCAACCCCAGCTCTCAAAACTTGCAGACTGCCATGCAGCTGGGATAAGCAGCTTGGAAGTCCTAGAATGTGTTCCTGGAGTCTGTGACGCTGGAGAGTCAGAAATCCTGGGAGCCCCTGTAGCTACTCTGTAATATTGACACCCTAGTGGCATAAGCAAAACTAACAAGAATGTTTTTTTCTGTGAGACCCCAGCAAAGCTCTGGATGCATACTTAATTTCAGGCACACTGCAACTTGCTATTTCCAGCGTTGCTCTCCTGATTTATAGATAGCCAATGAAAAGGATGCAGGACAAATGTCATATGGTCACAGTCACTCCAGCCTTGCTGCAGAGATATGAATGAGCTGAAAGTGAAGCAGCAGCCAGGTGCTGGAGGCTTAGCTCAGAGCATGTTCCAGGGGTTAATTTAGTGCTCACATGAGCATGTGCTGCCAGGATGTCACAGGATAAATGTTCTTAGCTGTAAGCATTAAGAAATCCCACTATCCATCTTAATCCTTCAGCTGACTTGCTGTGGTCATTGAAAGAATGCAGGGTGGACTGGCTTAAATCTCTGGTGTAAATCATGATTTAAATTGTGAAATGGAAAGCCTCAGTTTAAATCATCAATGTTAACTGCCTTTTCCATCTGTATTTCAGTTTTTTCCCCTAAAGAAAGGTTAATTCGCACTGGCTGACAACCATCAAAGCATGTAGATTTATGACAAAATAGAACCTTTATACTAGATTTGGTGCATCTTTTTGCTGCCTTAGGAAGCTACACTATAATTATATACATTTTAAGCAAATATATAGCTTAATATTTTCAGGTTCTTAATAATTTTATGTTACTAAGTTAGAAAACCATGTGTTACTTTTTTATTAGATTTGCTTACAATTTGGGTCAAGCAACTGCATTGGGATGTTAGCTGAAATTTAATCGAAGACAAGAAATAGTCTATAAAAACTAGATGTTTTTCTCTTGATTCTTCCTTCATAGAGAAAAGCACACAACTTACAATGCAAAGGATTTGACAGAGGCTTTAAATAAAACATTTTTTATTTAAATGTTTTGGGAGGTTATAATAAGTATAGGCCTTAATGCAATTTGATTAAATTCAGATTTCATTTTTTAAAGAAACAACAGAAAAACAACTAAAATAGAAATCTAAGGTTTTTTCCTTTTCTTTTCTAAAACTTTAACTTTAGTCGGCCCTTAAAGAACTTGTCAATTCATTTTTATATCAGGTCGCAGTTGGTGTGTATATATTAGAGAGAGCCCCATTGTACCCTAGGTATTAGGGCTGTGCGAAATTTCAGTAACCATTTTGTTTCAGAGGTGTGTTTTGGCACTTGAAACATGAAATCCAAAATGAAACAGAAGGTTCTGAAACATCTCTGAAACAAAACAAAACCATCTGAAATGTTTCAGAAATGTCTCAGAGGCGGGCTTGGAGGGAAACAGAAATTCAGAAGTGTGGGGGAAGGACTACTCTGATACTGACACCTGTAGCTGGCCAGTGTCTCTGAACTGTCCCTGAGGTCCCTTCCAATCCCAGTGGTCTGGGGAAGGGACAGCAGCCTGCTGTCATTCTGCACGCAGATCTCGGGGCTCATGCCTCCCGGGAAGAGTCTGGCACAGTCCTGCAGCCCTCCTTTTAAAGTGCTGGGAGGCTGGGGCTGGGTAGGGAATGGAACTGGGCAGGGCAGCCATGGGGGCTTTTCCCGCAGCTCCCCCTGCCAGGGCAGCGGCAGGCACACCGGGGGGGGCCCCCGGACCACGCCCCAACAAGCCCCAGGAAAAGCCCCTACAGCTGCTCTGCCCGGCCCCAGCCTCCCAGCACTTAAAAAAGAAAAAGGAAAAAAAGCCCCGCACTCACCAGCTGTAGCAGTGGTGATCAGGGCCTCGTGAGGGCCTGTGGCAGAGCCCGCCCCCTGCCCCCACCCCCTGTGCAGTGTGGGGCAGTGGGGATCCCCGCCCCACCTGGCACCCACGCAGCAGCTGGCCGAATCAAAACAGAACAGTGATCCAAAACACCAAAACAAATCACTGTCCTCCAAAACGGCCAAATCCAAAACAGAAATGAAACTTAGCCGTTTTGCACAGCCCTACTAGGTATGTTTTTGTAATTAAGCCCTAGTACCAAGCTGGGAAAGAGAAATCAGCGGAGCAAGAAAGGAAGGACCCTGGTGTTCTTGCCTTAAAATAGTGTTTTTCACTCTGTTTTTCTGCTTGCCATCCCACCCTTTGCCAAATGCAGTAAAACCACCTGGAACAGGGCACTGCAGTGGCAGGAAACCTTTTTCTTTTGTGTTAACATGATTGTGACTTTTCTGTATCCTTTGTAGCTGCAGCATCGAACAATGGGACTCAGATGAACCTATCCCACAGTCAGAACTGCTGGCCAGGGTAGCTGGAAAACATGGGCTGCTCTGTCTTCTGTCTGACAGGATAGACAAAGAAGTCCTTGATGCAGCAGGTGGGTATGGCGATGCTCAAAAAGAGAGGCTCCAGTGGCTTTGTTAGTTGAGAATGTACTGAGGTACTGAAGGGTATCCATGACACCCAGGTCTCAGCCTGCTGCTGGCTGGCTGTGTTCCCCATTGCTACCATGCTTTGATACAACTCATTAAGCTCAGTATTATTGATCTTACCCTGTCCCTCCATCACATATGTGTTACCAAATTTGCCCATTACTTTGGGGTGTGCTCATTTATTAGGGATAGTTTCTAGGGTCTTGGTGATTCTGTCAATGTGCTGCTTGTGTTACTATACGGAGCTGTATCTCTTCCTTCTGCAAGCCCTCACCCCCAATGGAGCTATCTTGCAGGACTCAATCTCAATGGGGCTGGGTTCCTCCAGTCACCAAATCAGTCAT
>NW_005841994.1:2207113-2209963 GCF_000455745.1 Alligator sinensis
GGATATCTCATGGTTTCTTCAGGAATAATAGATAGCTTGCAGCATCAGGATTTTGGATTTTTACTTGTTGTGCACAAGCCTCAGCTTAGCATGACTTTTCCAGATCTTACTATAGTCTTTTAACAGACTTAAGATAATTATTGGGGTGCTCATAACGTTTTGTGGAGAGGACTCCCACCAGTCGTCTCGGGAAAGGTATGACAACACCTGTGATTAGGGTTCCAACGGGCTGGACGTTGTGATGAACCCTTAACCATTGTTCAAATGTTGCCCATACCCCCTCTGACTCGGTCTCTTGCCTCAGCATTCCCTAACCCGGCAACTGAGTTTTAGTCAATCAAGTTTAAATAGGACTCCCATAGTGGGACCGGGGAATGTACGGCCCGAGATGCCTATTAAACTTAGAGGTGTGTGTGTGTCTGGGGGTGGGGGGGAAGTCCTTAGTAAATCCAGATTAGAACTGGTCTGATAAATGCTGAGCTGGGTGTGTGTGAACATGGGTTGATTAACATTTGGAGCACAGATTCCCCATCATGCAGTGCTCCCCTGCTTCTCTGGTCCCAGAATTCACTGCAGTTTCTGCTTCATGCTTTCTGTTCTCTATCTCTCATTTAAATGAATGGTCATCTGGTTCCATCTCGGATGCAAATGAGACCTAGGGCAGTTGGTTCACTCTTGTCACCCTTATCTGGAGGGTCTTAGGTGTGTCTCTCACTGCACCTTAATCAGTTTCGTTTAAGTAGGGGGGGTGAGTCCTTTGTGAGTCAAACAGACTGCATCCTGTGCTAGGGTTGCCCAAGAACACACAGCTGAGATGTAACAAATGTGAGGATGGTAAGATGTGAGGATCTCAGTTGGCCTTGGGCACTATCCCAGCGTCCTCCAGATTCTCTCTGTCCTTTTCCTTTTATGTTAATATCTTCCCTGTGCGATTTCCCCAGAAGAATTGCCACTAAATAACCACTTTTCCCCATTCTGCTCAAATAAGATTATAGTGTTCAAATATGTAAGCAGAGTTAGGAATGGAGATTAAATCTCTTAATAAAGGACCAGCCCTGGATCTTCCCTAGTTAAGGGTGCTGTCAATTCTCATTACTCTTCAAAAATATCAATTTTTTGGTAAAAGTCCTATAAGTATTTTTAAATGCATTATTTATTTATTTATTAGATAGATATTCCTTTCCCAGCAAAAGTTCAAGGCAGCTTCTGATAGGAGGAAGATTAATTTACAAATGCAGGTAGAGTATTAAATGAGATATAAAACAACACCTGAAGTAACATGCCAAGTTAGCCTTGCTTCCTAAATGCCTGCTCAAATAACATATTAGTGCTTCCAGAAGATGTCCAGACTCACCCTCTGACTCCAGGTAGAAGAGTCTGATTTTGTATTAAATTCTCTCAGATTTTTTTTTAAGTCTCAAGTTATCTCTCCCAAAAATCTTTTCTGACTTGGACAGAAGTCTTGAGCCTCACATGATTCTCTTGCCTGTTTAACAGAGTGGATTATCATAAGACTGAATCTTGGCACACGAGAAAACAGGTTGACCATAAAGGGGAGAATTAAACTGATTGTGCACAAAATGCCACCAAGTATGCATGGTAAACTACCTGACACAGAGGTATCTTTCCTTTTTATTAACTTATTTCAGTTCAGCCCTCCTAGATATTGCTGGTAACTATAGAATGTTAAAAATGTGCAAACTGGAATCCACAGGTTACCACCTGTCACTTAGGTCTATGCTTTCATTGTTTTGGTGTTCTTTAAACAGACTTCTTTGTTTATGAGCTATCAATTTTGAGAGGGCTGTCTTTGTATTTTGCAGGGTCCAACCTAAAAGTCATCAGCACAATGTCTGCAGGATTTGACCATCTTGCTCTGGAAGAAATTAAGAAACGGTAAAGTTCACTTTTCTTGTAGCAGCTGTTAAATATGGAATTTACTTTTTTCTGATGTGTTCTGTCTGCTCTGTCATTTGATGAATTAAGCAGTCATGGGTTCAGTGAAACCAAACTCGAAAGGAGGAAGACTGGTTTTTAGTTTAAGTCTTGAGTTGGAACTTCAGAAGATTTTGGTTCTATTCCCTGGTTCTGCACAGATTTTGGACAAGTCACTTAGGTCCAGATCCTGAAAGACTTTCAGTGGGAGTTAGGAACCTAAATACCTTTAGGATCTGACCTTAATTTTGCAGTGTGGCAGTTTTCCATCTGTAAAATGGGCATGATAAATTTCGCTCCCTCTCAAGGGTCTTGTGAAGATAAATTCATTGTTGTTTGTGAGATGCTGCAATAATGTGGCGATAGGGTGTAATGCATGTAAGCACCTTTGTAGAAGAAATACCTGAAAGAGTTAGATACAGCACAAACAGGTTTTGATCAAGATGTAAATAAGCTAGGCAATTGGATTGCTATCAGTTATCCCTTGCAGAACACAGTGCTGTCTTTGGATTGCAGTGGGATCCGTGTGGGATACATCCCGGACATACTGACAGATGCTACTGCTGAGCTTACAGTAGCTTTGCTCTTAGCCACGTGTCGCAGGCTGCCAGAATCAGTGGAGGAAGTGAAGAAGTGAGTATTTACAGTCTAGCACTGGGCTCTTGAGCCCTGTGAAGTTCACTGTGAATCTGGAACAACCCCTGGAATGAGTTATGAATGTAGTGCTGAGCAGTATACCCCTGAAAAAGTACTCTGTGCATGAATGAGGTCAAATAGATACAGAAGAGGCCATGCATGTTACACTCGCTTTGGATTGACACTACAGTAGTTGAAATCTTGTGATCCCAGTGAGTTAGGCATGTTTATGTCTAGGCACAAACTGTAAGGCCTAAATTTCTATGCTAATGCAGGAAT
>NW_005841994.1:2209973-2213705 GCF_000455745.1 Alligator sinensis
AGATAGAAAGTATCTAGCAGTGCAAAGAATCCTTAAAGGTGGTTGGACTTGCCTCCCTAAGAGTCCCCTTGTATTATGTAGGTTGTCTCCCTGGTCAGAAGAAAACAAGCAGCCCTGTTCCTAGTCCCTGCTGTAGGAAGTGCATTGAGCCTATGGCCAGAGGTCACTGCAGTGCAGCTGCTCCCAGAAGCCTTCAGTAACAGTGCACAAGTTAGATCAGGCCTGAAGTGTATCTGATTTACACCAAGGCCCCTGAAAGGGAGTGCAAGGGTAGCTTTAAGCAGGAACCATGCAGGCATTTGTGTCTCTGCTCATTAGTGTCACTTAAATTTATTCATTTTCGTGTTTCTAGGCCCCTAAAACATCTCCATTTGCATGCTTATGACACTCAGGTTACCACCCCTACTGCATTTATGCCATTCACAGTTTGTCATGTCGTTCATATCTAGACCCCAAGCCAGCATATAAAGTGGAATCTTCTGCTCTTGTCTCACATCTGCTCTTATGTTATTTCCTGTCATAGTGGTGGCTGGACAACATGGAAGCCCTTCTGGATGTGTGGATATGGGCTATCTGATAGCACTGTCGGGATCATAGGGCTGGGAAGAATAGGTAACTGTGTCTTAGTATCTCTCTCTCAGTGATGGAGGAGGGTTCAGTTTGGTGTTTGATTAAAATACCTAATTTGGTGATCAGTAACAATAAGTCTGCAATAAATCTGTCTGTAGTCTTAATAGTCTACTCAGTTCTTTATCCCTGTTAAAACTTTCTTCTGTCATTGAGGGGTTTTTTGTCTGCTGCTTCTTGCTCTGAAGGAAGAATCCTTGCTTGTAGAGTTCTCTTTCTTATTAGTCTGACAGTTTTTAGTTTTAATCTTGAACCCATATGGTTGCTCTGAGTTTTGCTCTGAGGATATCTATGCTTTAACCCATTAGTTAGGAGTTCATGTCTTGTTATTCTAATACTTTTGTATTTAACTTTGTGGTAGCAATACTAGGGCATTTATAGAAACAACAAAATAAATAAAAAATAGGGGTGTGTTGGACAGGAACTGCTAGTGAAAGACATTTAACCCCAAAATTGATGGATTGCTCCCACTTGCCTATGCCCTAACATTCAGAGGGTGAGTAAGAGAAGATTTTAAAAAGTCTCTCTCCATCTTACCAACAGTGGCGTGACTGCACTCAAGTTTAGATCTTAAACTCCAGGAGCTCTGTGTATTTCATTTTATCAGAAACCAGACAGACTGGACTCTTCCCATTGGACAAGACCACAGAACTGTGTTTCAGTTAAGCAAATATCCCAAAGTCCATGGTAGAGAGGAGGACTGGTTTGTTCATTAGCTTGTGGAGTTGGTCATGGAATCTTTCTCTTCCCTAAAATTTGCTCTCTAATGTAACGTCAGATTTAATGGCCCATGATTCCCTTTGCTACAAACACATTCACTTTCCCCTGGAACTAACGAGAGCGCTTTATCTCCTTAACAAATGTGAAACCTTGGCAGGAAAGGTACAGCAGCCTCCAGCTGGGGCACTTAGAGTAATCTCTCAAGGAGTGATTAGTTTCATTGTACTTGAGCAAACAGTGGAATGCATCCTGTGGTCTTGTCCAAAGATGCTGGAGCAATAGAGATCTGATAGAGAGCTAAAGAGATGGGTTGCTTTGAAATGCTGCTGAGGTGTTTGACTCTCCATGTGCAAGGGAAGGTGGGTTCTGCTGGGGCTATCCCAAGCTTATAGAAAGATGACCTCCTGTTTCTAGGACAGGCAGTGGCACGCCGTCTAAAGCCGTTTGGGGTCAAGAGATTTCTATATGCTGGACGCCATCTGAAACCAGAGGGTGCTGCAGAGTTTGAAGCTGAATTTGGTAAGAAACGCCAATCGAGTTGGAAGAGCAAATAATCTCTTTCCAGACCTTCATGCCTGCAGAATAGCAACCAAAATAAATGAGGTGATGCAGGGATGACATTGTCCAGGCTGTAAGGATGAGAAACTAGAGGCATTGAGCAAAGCACAGTCCATATCTCATTGGCCAAAAGTGGTGACAATGACAAGAGTATAATCTTGGCCTTGTTGATTTCAAACAGGGCCAAGATTTTACCCCAGATCACTTAATTTTGATATCGGGTCTTTGTTTTCTGATCAGCAGTAATGCATGCACTCAGTATAATGCACAGACTTTTTGGACAGACTTTTCCTTTCATCATCCTGCAGTGTTGCCTGGCTCTGATATACCTCTGTGAAAAATAAACAATTACAAAAATATCAGTTACTGTTGGGGTTAGTTCTTTTCTTTGCAAATCCAGTGTAATCTGCATATTCCTCTTGTCCCATCCTTTGGTGAAAGTTGTAAAATCTATTAAATCCATCTTCAGTGCTTACAAAACTTTTAACTGTTCATTTAAAATATAAAGGTGATGTTTTGCTACATATGCTACACCTGAAATATATACTGTAGCCATTTCTGGGATGGCAAGAATTGGTAAACTGGCAAGAATTGGTAAATTTCTTTTCTTAATTGAGGAAACTTTATCAATTAAATTGTTTAAAAGCAAAGAAGTGGTGCCCATGCAAACATAGTACCTTGTCCAGATGTTGTTTTTGCACTCAGCTGTCAACCTGATTTCTTCTGGTTACTGGGGTCAGATTAATGAGATCTTCTTAGGCAATAGTAACTCACTGATGATTGATGTAAGTGGGATAGATCTCAGAGTAGTGAAACCTCCAAGTGAACTCATGATGCCTGTGTTTTCCATTCAGTTCCGCTCACTAGGCTAGCAGAGGAGTCGGACTTTGTTGTTGTGACCTGTTCCCTAACTCCTGATACAGCAGGATTGTGCAACAAGGATTTCTTTGGCAAAATGAAGAAAACATCAGTGTTCATCAACACGAGCAGGTGAATGTGCTACTCTGTCACTCAAATGAGCCTAAATAGCAAGGGAAAAGAGTCAGAGATAATGCAGACATCCAGGTGTTATGGATTTCCAGGGTTTCTTTTGTAATCATCTTGACCATGAATATATATGTTGGCTCAGGGCAGAAGCTCTTGGGGGGGCTGTTTTCTGGCCTTGTAGCATGGCTGTCTGCCATTCTCTTGTTAGATGGGAATTAAAAAAAGAAAATTGCACTTTTTCTCAGTGAGAAGCAGGAAGGTTAATGTGATCAGGTTATGACAGTTTTGAAAGTTGAAGAGTGGCTGCCCTTTGGGATTCTCTCCTCAATTAGAAGCTTATTCTAAAAGAAGCCCAAATGACATTCATATTACTGTATTTTTTCACATACACCCCTGAGTAAAACACACGCCTTTTTTTTGGTAGTCAGAATGTAGAAAAATGTAGAAAAAAAGATTGTTCCAGAGTCTTGGCTGACTGCGACATATAGTAAGTCCTTCAGGAAACGTAGAGAGTTCAAGAAGTGTGCTACTAGGAAGTCCATGGTACCAGTTTGTCACAGATATATTTACACTTTTAAAACAATTTGGAAGCGTACTGGTGCCTCAGTCATAATAATGAAATAAATTCTAAATACCTATTTATTTTGACATTTGATTTTGGTTTTTTAATCATGGAAAATAAAGCACTACCACTGCTCCCTTTGCTGTATGGCTGCAGCTGCGGCTGTCGTCCTCCTCCTCCCCCCCCATGCCCTCCCAATGCTGCTTTGTGGTGCTGAGCAGCCCTGATATGCTGGTGCCCCTCACTCCTAAGCCGCCCTCCCCCCCACCCACCCCCCC
>NW_005841994.1:2215360-2217498 GCF_000455745.1 Alligator sinensis
CGGCCTGCCACAGCCAGGGATGTAAATATTGTTTGAAGCACTACCTTTTAACCTCTTCCAGTTACAGTAGTGAAACAGTTAGCCAATAGGCTGTACATAGTTTAGTGACCTCCAGCATGAGTGGCATGCCAGGTCAGTGGCAGGGAGCAAGCTGTGGTCAGGGGGTGGTGGGCACAGCTGAGCCACAAGGCAGTGCTGCCCAGCCGTGGAACCACAGTCTCCTCTCTGAGGGGTTGCCCCCAGCCCCTCATATGGTGAGCATGTCCCCATCATTGCAAGAGCCACCCCGAACAGTGTGGGCATTGACCAGAGACTACGTCATAGCTCTCTTGAGGCTACAGATGTGTTAACTGGTCATTAACCACTGTTAAAATTCACTTGTGTCCAAATAGAATTCAAATGCTATTGCCAGCCAAGAAGACAGTGATATCTGAGTTCATACCTGCTTACAGGAAATGTTTCACTAATATGTTGCAGCTGTTTCAAAAAACCTCAAAACAGCCAGATTGTGTTGATTCTTAAACAAGACTAATAAAGTCACATACAGTGCTTAGATCCCTAAGGGCCTTTCCCTGCCAGTTTAGTTCCATTGAATCCAAAGGGACTGCACATCTTCAAGTTTAAGGATGTTTGCCAGTGTCTGCAGGCTGGAAACTGGTGTTTGTAACCCATGCTTTTTCAGGGGAGCTGTGGTGAATCAGGAGGACCTGTACCAAGCCTTGGTCAGTGGCCAGATTGCAGCTGCTGGTCTGGATGTCACAACCCCGGAGCCACTGCCTACAGAACACCCTCTTCTTTCCTTGAAGAACTGTGGTAAGCTGCTGCCTTAGGAATATAGGGTTGCAAGAGCTTTTTTGATCCACAGAGACCTCCTTTGTTTACAGGCAACTGTTTATCTTAGGAGAGCAGGTGATACTTTTCACCTTCCCACACATCTTACTTCCTGTGGGCTTTCAGTGGTTAGGGCCAGGGATCTGTGTGCCTCTGGATGTGCAGGGTGGTGGCTAGCAATTGTTTCAGATGAGGGGTAAAAGTTACAGGAAAGGGAAGAGAAAACCATCTGTGCTGAAGCGAGTGCTCTGAGCCATCGTGTGCTACAAAGAACAATGAGGAGGGGAAGCCTTGTCATCAGTGAGAATCAACCTCTGCACTGAATTTATGTGATTTGGCTTTTAGTGGCTCATTTTGAAACATCTCCATGATCAGTCTCTGTGTTTGATCAATTGAGAACTTGCAGCGAGATCCACAAAGGGGCTTGCATGCCCATAAGCATTGCAGTCTGAAATTGAGACCCTCAAATCCCTGCTCAGCTACTGCCCAACCCTTTGAGTGCCAAAATCCCCCAGTACATAAACTTTTGCTTTTAAAAAGGGGGTGCAGGCTGTGTGGTGCAACATTCCATAATATAAGGCCTATTTCTCTCTAATTAAAAAGAAACTAGAAGCTTTACTCATATGCTATGGGCAAGGGTGCGCAACAACCCACAGAGCCATTGGATATGGCCCGCAGACATGGGGTTTTGTTACCAAATGCTCGGTGCTGTGCAAGATACAAGACTACAGCCTATCTTTGATCAGGACTTCTTTGCAAACTCAGACACAGAATTCAGGGACAGTTTCAACTCCTTTACTGACTACCCTTTTGTACGCCAAATCAAGATGCAGTCGCATTTCCCAGTGATTATCCATTCCCTCTTAAGCAGGTAAGGTATTACTACCATCTATGTCTGATAAAGAGGCAAGAGACAGGTCTGTACTCTAACCTTGTATTGAGTACACCCCAAAGCGTAAGAATAAGACTTTGTCTCTATGCCTATCTAGCTGTCTACAACAGAGCAATACAGATTCCCACCCTATACCAGCTGGGGGAGACATAGGAGGGAGGAGGAAGTTGGTGTGCAGGCTTACAGAAGCTTGTCTTGAATTTGCTGAGGCCTTCCCAAAATTTCCCTTTTTTTGCAGCCAATAGTTATATGTAGCTTATTTTAATAAATATACTGATTGGTGTCATTCACATTTCTTATTTCACTGAGACTTTGGGAACTGGACTGAACCAGTTTTTCGTAGGACTTGGAACATGCTAGTCAGCTGTGGCCTGTGTCCTTGGGAAAAGTACAATTCTGGGAGAGAGGACTTCTC
>NW_005841994.1:2217508-2256871 GCF_000455745.1 Alligator sinensis
CTACTTGCCATGTACTGTTTCTTTTACTTTGTTGACTCGGCCATTTGTAACATCTGCAAAGGTTCAATCTGAAACAGGCTTTTTGGCCTGCTTTTTAGCCACATGTCTGCAATTTAGCATAAGTTTCTTGAAAGTACCCAAGGCTGATGACAGGTTAACAAAGACACATTATTATTGTATTGAATTCTAGCTGACTATGTACAACTCAGTTGTTATCAAAACATCAGTTGTTACTTTTAGTTGTTGTTACACACTTTTCCAAAAAGCAGCCATTCATTCTTGGCCTAGTCTAATGTTAGTGGTTTGATAAACAGATTCTTATTATACTTTCCCAGGCTACCACTTAAGATTTAAATGCAACCTTATTGATTATTGATTGTATACCAGCTTAAGCATGTATTGTTTATAAGTCACACTTTTCCTAGGTCCATCATTTGCACTAATCAGTGCAATCAATCAATCACTAGCCATATTCACAGCCTATGCTTTGGCAGCATTTGGTGTTGGGGCGCTTGAGCTGCAGGTGTTCTCCCCAGGCTGCCGTGGGGACAAGCATTAGTGGTGGTTGGGTCTTAGTGCCTGTGCTTCTACCTGCCTTTGACCTGGAGTGGGTCATTCCATCCCAGAGCTGGAAAAGTTACCCTTGTCCTTGCTGAACCAGCTGGGTCAGGTTCGGTTAGTGTTCTCATGTTACTGTGACTTCCTGTGTGACTTCAGACAAGTCACTTAAACAGTTCTATATCTCAGTTCTACATCTGTAAAAGGGAATAATAGCTCTGCCCTCCCTTATGGCATAAAATCCACTAATGATAGTAATGTGCCTAGATACGATGGTGATGAGAGCTATTATAGATAATATAGTATCAGAGAAAGAGAGAAAAAACAGTGAGAAACCTGTCCTATATAAAAGGAGGTAATGAAATGTTGGCTCCTAGTTAAAAGGTAACTTGGTGTGATTATTTATTACTCCAATCCTTGTTAATCATTAAAATGTGAAACTGCATTTTCCTCCCCTGAATACTATTTCTGATCTACCTGAGTATTCTTTCTAGCACTTGAAATGATACATTTGAACTGGCAACTTTAGTACTTTCCATTCTCAAACACCAGTATATTTTGCTGTTTTGAAATTTTACAAATGTATTTTGATTTGCTTGTACTGTATGCCCCATTTCTTTTGCCAAAATCCTTGTCTCCCCCAACTATTGTCAGTATAAACAAGTTGTCCAAAATCTGCCTGTCCCCTTTTCAAAAAGTACATTTCCTTAGAAGAAAAGTCTGTATAACAAAAATACCTCTTAGAACTGCAAGATGAAAATTCTCTGCACATTATTGTATCTCTGTGATATAAAAATGCAATGTTAGCATTATTGTAAATCCTCTTTTTAACCATCTTTTTCTTGGGCTTTTTTTTAATCAAATCAAGACGTGTCTCATTTTTAGTAAAGTTCTTAAATGATCACAATGGGTAGGATTTTCAAAAAGACCTCAGGGACTTCAGAGTGTTTGCTGCCTCTGAATAGAGCTGAGTGAAACGTTTTCAGTGCAAAGCAAATTGGCCAAAAAAGTGTAGTTTCAGTCCTATTGAAATCACTTACAAATTCAACTCCTAATTCACAGAAAAGCTTCAGTTGGGGGGAAAAAATGAGGCCAAATCATGACAGAAGAGGAGGAAGAGGTCATTGTTTTCCCTTCTTCACAATAGCTCTGTGGCTAGAGCATTTTGGCAGGATGTGGGAAATCTATATTTAGCTCCCCCCTCTGCCTGAAGGGATTTGAACCCACACCCCATCCTCTTGGGGGAGTACCTAACTACCAGATTGTAGGACATCCTGGGGCAGCAGGAGCTGTTGGTCTCTCCAATTGATAGCGTTATAATTAATGCAAGCAGTCACTGGAGCAGGGACTAGAACCTAGCTCTCCTGCTTCTCAGTCTTCAAATATTAACATTATTGTTTATAATTATATTGTATACATTTAGTCCTTTACATGAAATTAGGATTTGTTCCTACTATTTATAATTTCAGTTTTTTTGAAGAGGTGGCTTTTATACCACATAGAAGGGTTTGATGACTTTCCGCCCTCTATCTCCCTTTTAAAAGCAGCATTTGGTTTTCAATGTATTACCAACTTTGCTGACAAACCTATCATGCAAGTAGCTATGCGGCTGTCAGAACAATGATGTTTTGAAAGTTGTCTTTCATTCTCTTGTTATGAGACAGCTTGCACTTCACTTCATAGGTAGCTAGAGTGGAAATAATCTGGAGACCACACTGTGTGGAGACTGTCAATCTGAAAACATAGGGTGAAATCCTGGCCATGTTGAAGTCAACAGCAAAACACTCATTGACTCCAGTTTACGCCCCAGGGAATTATGTACTGAAAAATTCAAAATTACGCAAAATTAATTACATTGTTTAACAAATTAAATATAACAATATTTGAACTTTCTTTAGAAATGTATGCAGGTACTTGTGTGGTGGGGTGGGATGTGGTGTGGGGGGGGGTTCTGAAGGGGTGTGGGGGTGTTGTGTGGTTTCTGGGGAGGTGTGGGTATGGGAGTTTGTGCAGGTGGGGGGCATGTGGCAGCAGGGGCCACACCAACCCACAAACCCCATGCCCATTCCTCCCCTCCCCCCGCCTCCTGCAGGGAGAAGCTCCCCTTCCCACTCACCAGCTACACCCTGGGAAATTACACGATATTACATGATTATGTGTAGTCATACGTTTTATGTGCAAAATTACACGCATGCATAATTGCGTAATTCCCTGGGGTGTACACGGTTTAACTCAGTTTTCACCAACATTGACTGGGGTGAGGTCCCTAGCCTCTTCTGCATTTCTCAAACTTTGAAACCAGTACAAGGGAAACTGTTGGTTAGCCACTAGTACTTCCCAGACCACACCCACACAGAGATTAGTTACATAGAGGTAGCACGACAGTACCATAAAACAAAAGTACCTGATAGTGTAACAAGTGGAACCGTCTCATTTGTTGTCTTTTCTCCTGCATAGTGATTTTGCCTCACATTGGAAGTGCCACCTATGCTACTAGGAGCACCATGTCTGTGTTGGCTGTCAACAACCTCCTGGCTGGTTTGAAAGGGGAAAGCATGCCAAGTGAACTCCATTTATGAAGGAAAGCCAAACAACATCACCTGCTGAGCAAGGTCATAACTTCAAAGTAACCTGGAGAAACTTAGCAGATCCTGACCTGTTTAACCCTAAAGATCTATGTGTCTGTGTCATCCTGCAAATTAGAAAATAATAAACAAGGCTTGAATAACAAGAAACTCTTGTGGTGGTTATGTGGAAGCATGATGGTTATTGTGCAGTCCATAGCTGTTGAATGGAAGAGCTCCAGGTAAATGGAAATGAAGCATCCAGGAAAAATGCTCCCTTTTTTGGGTGCAGTGGGCCCATCCCCAAAAAACACACTGAGCATGATTAGTGGATGACTTCTGGTTTTAATTCAGCAAAACACTTAAAATTTTCATAACTTCAAGAGTGGCTGTTATGATCAGGGATCCTGGTTTTCTCTGCTTAAAAATTGCAAATTCTCTGATTAAAAACCCAAAATCCATAATAAAAATTAAAGGCCCCCCACAGCCCCCCCCAGCACTGCTGGTGTCCCGCACTCCCCCCTACAGCCTCCTCAGCCCTCCTGATGCCCCTTACTCCCCCACAACAGCTCCCCAGATGCAGACATGCAGACACACATGCACACACAGACACTGACACCCACCCCAGCAGGTAAGCGTGTAGGGGGAAAGGGCAGGCCAGGGCGGGGGAAAGGAAAGGTGCTAGGGGGGCAGATCAAGAAGGTGGGGAGCATGTCCCTGTACCCACTCCCAGGAGCAGGGCCAGGGGGTGAGGGCAGGGGTGCCACTCTGTGGGCCACATGTGCCGGCTGACTTAATGGGGGGGTTTGTGCACAGAGGCCGCCGCTGCAACTCTGCCACTGCACCCTGCGCTACCATCCCACAGCCACCTGCACAGCTTTGCGAGTAAGCAGCGCAATGTGCGGCAGTGGCAGTGCATTGGCGGCCACCGTGTGCGGGCCACTTACATGCTGCCTAGTCTTAAACCGTCACTGCTGGTTTAAGGAGCCACTTCAGTGGGCTGACCCACATCTTTTAAAATAAAGCATGTACTTGCTAATTTAATTAGCTGGATTGGTGTATGAGCCACCAGCTCTCTTTTGAGGATAGAAGTTAATTGTGTGTAAAGCACTTGCCCGTTAGCAGTGTGCACACCCAGTGCCCTCTTGTATTTGCCCAAGAAATTTGCAACACTAATAAAATCTAAAGGTATTTGTGATGTCTGAGGAGATACTCTCTTACATGCATTAGGGATGAGAATCCTTTACTGGTTTTGGTGCCTAAAGTAGACATGATTATTTCATAGACATCAGGGCTGGAAGGGACCTCGGAAGATCATCGAGTCCAGCCCCCCGCCCAAAGGGCAGGAAGTCAGCTGGGGTCATAGGATCCCAGCAAGATAAGCATCCAGTTTCATCTTGAAGGTGTTCAATGAAGGTGTTTGAACCACCTCTGGTGGCAGGCTGTTCCAGACCTTGGGGGCTTGGACAGTAAAGAAATTCTTCCTTATGTCCAGCCTGAAACAATCTTGAAGTAGTTTGTGACCATTCGACCTCGTCATCCCTTGGGGCGCTCTGGTGAACAAACGTTCCCCCAGATGCTGGTGGTCACCCCTGATAGACTTGTAGGTGGCCATCAGATCACCCCTGAGCCTGCGCTTTTTCAGGCTAAAGAGCCCCAGGGCTCTCAGCCTGTCATCGTAGGGTCTGCTTCCCTGACCTCTGATCATGCGCGTGGCTCTTCTCTGGACTCTCTCAAGCTTCTCCACATCCTTTTTGAATTGTGGAGCCCAAAACTGGACACAGTACTCCAGCTCCGGCCTCACTAAGGCCGAGTACAGGGGGAGAATGACGTCCCGGGATTTGCTTGAGAAGCATCTATGGATGCAAGCCAGCATTTTGGTCGCTTTACTAGCCGCCGCATCGCATTGCAGGCTCATGTTCATCTCGTGGTCAATGATGACCCCCAAGTCTCTTTCTTCCATAGTGCTAGCCAACATAGCACTGCTGAGCCTATAACGATGCTGCGGATTTTTTTTCCCAAGGTGGAGAACCTTGCATTTATCGGCGTTGAACACCATCAGATTCTCGCCCGCCCACTTGCTGAGCCTGTCCAGGTCAGCCTGGATAACCCACCTGTCTTCTGGTGTGGATGCTTTGCCCCAAAGTTTGGTGTCATCGGCGAACTTGGCCAGTCCGCTTCTGACTCCAGTGTCCACATCATTAATGAAGATGTTGAACAGTATGGGTCCAAGGACAGAGCCTTGGGGGACCCCACTGGTCACAGGACACCACGATGAGTGACTTCCATCGATTACTACCCTCTGGGTCCGACCCCGGAGCCAATTTTCCAGCCAGCGGATCGTGGAGGACCCAAGGCGACAATTGGCCAGTTTCTCCAAGAGGCGATCATGGGACACCAGATCGAAGGCTTTTTTGAAGTCAAGATATATGACATCAATCTCTTCTCCCTTGTCCAGGTGATAGGTCACCTGGTCGTAGAAGGAAATGAGATTGGTCAAGCAAGACCTACCCGCAACAAACCCGTGCTGGCTATCCCTTAAGATGTTGGCGTCGGCCAGTCCATTAAGGATGGCCTCTTTAATAAACTTTTCTAAGATCTTCCCCGGGATAGAAGTCAGGCTGATGGGCCTATAGTTAGCCGGATCCACTTTCCTCCCTTTCTTGAAGATAGGCACCACATTGGCCTTCTTCCAGTCTTCGGGCACTACACCAGAGCGCCAAGAGTTTTCAAAGATCCGTGCTAGAGGCTGGGCTATGATGCTCGCCAGCTCCTTGAGTACCCTGGGGTGAAGATTGTCAGGGCCAGCTGACTTGAAGGTATCCAGCTTCTCAAGATGTTCCTTCAGAAAGTCAGCATTAATGGAGGGCAGGGGATCACCCTCACCCGGACTTCCCGGCCCTGTAGCGGGCATGGGCGTCCCATGGGACTGATGAAAGACTGACGCAAAGTACCTATTTAATAGGTTAAAAGTATCCTCCTATTTTCTACTCTTCAGAAGAATAATAGTCCAAACCATCTCAAACCTCAAAGAAAAAATTGTGGTTGGTTTCAGTGTTGCTGGGAATCTGAGCATGTTCTGCCATGAATCTACTACTGATAGTTACAGCAGTGCTGGTATCCACTCAGAAAATGGTTTCTTTTCCCCCTCCAAACTGTGCAAGCATTTCTGGAAAACTAAAGTGATGCCATCAAATGCATGCACTGAAGTGACTTGCGCGTTGCTGACCGACTTGCCAGCTTTTCGGCGGATGGTGAAGGTGATCAGCTCGTGGTCGCTGTCACCCAGCTTCCCATCGATCACTAGGTCGCCGACTAGGTCATCCCCAGTAGCCAGTACCAGGTCGAGCAGCGCTTTGCCTCTTGTTGGCCCATAGACTTCGTGAGTCAGGTAGAGGTCATCCACGCACGAGAGGAAGCTCATTATGTTTTAAGCAAATGGACTGTGTGGCCAAATCACCAAAAAAATGCTTCTTCCACAGAAAAATTTGAAATTCCTGGTACAAAGTCCTGTGGTTTTAGAAGATACTTGCTATATATCTTCCTCGGGGGAGTCATGGATGGAAGAGAGAGACTAGAAGACAAGAACTCTCCAAAAGTGTCCTCTCCTCCCTTGGATGAATTCTTTGGCCATTTAATGACTGTTGGGGGAGCTTGAGTTGAAAATGAGCTTGGCATGAGCTGGAGTCATCAACAGCGGGTGCTTTAGTGCCTGCCTGTTGTTATTGAGCCTAGGTTCAGTTTTCCTGTCATCTGATCATCCTTGCAGCCACCTGTTGGGCCTGTATCATATTTGGTGGGGTTCCAGGGGGGAGGGGATAGTACCTACCTTGCCCAGCATGACAGTCAGAGTCAGCAGGACTGGAGCAGAAAGCTGGTCTCTGCAGACCCTATAGAGCATACAAAGGTCCTTGGCCATATGCTAAAGCGGGTAGAGTGCCCCAAGTATAGGGCAGGGGTTTGCCTCTTCACTTCTGTGAAACAGCCATGGGGCACTCAAGGAAGCTGCAACAAGGTACTTTGACTAGCTAAGTGCCAGGGAAGAGAAAGTTCTCCTATGGATTTCCCCTGGACTACAGGATAGTCTAAACAGCCAGCTGTGATGAGTTTGTTACTCTGTACAGGCAGCCAGGTGGAGTCTTTCCTGAAGTTGCTAGATGCAGACCAGAAGCAAGGACCACAAAAACACAAAACCAAACACATACTTCAAAACACAAAAACAGACTGGGATAAAAGTTTATCTGGCTGCCCTAACAGCACAATATTGATTCTCATCTATCCTGGGTGGGAAGACTCAAGAGGTGAGAGGAGGGTGGCATGCAGATTGGCAGCAGGTTGTCTTGAATTTGCCAAGTTCTCCAAATTTCCCTTCGGTTTATACCCCGTGTTTATAGATGGCTGGTTCTAATATTTTAATAAATGACCTCTGGCTGGTTTTATTTCAATTTCTTTGTTTCACTGAAACCTTTGGAACAGGACTAAACTAGTTTTTCTGTGGATGCGAAGAGTGTCAATTAGCCTGGATTTATGTTTCTGTGGAAATTAAAATTCTTGAGAAGGATTATTACCTCTTTCCTTCACCATTATGGATCCTGTTTGCCTTCCTCCTGTTTTTCTCTTCTTCAAAATGTATGGTCTTTCATAAACAAAGCTGCTTTGTTTTTTGTTTCTTTTCTTTTTTACAACATATCTAGAAACTTAACAGAAATATATCTATTATAACAAAACAGCATTTAATACATTTGGTTACATCAATTGCTAGAAACTGAAGCTATGGTATAGTATATTTGGATTATTTAATGTATGGTTTTTCCCTTACAATGTGTGCTTTCCGGCTTGGTGCTCTGTTGAATTCTATCTCATTACTGGCTTAGTTAGACATGTGGATGGCTTCCTTTACTTTGCTGGCCAGGTTAGTTGTCATGTCTGCAAAGGTCTACTCTAAGGTCACTCAGAAATAGGTTTGGGGCTTAGCCACGCTTTTGCAACTTGGCCTAGGCCCCTTGAAAATGGCCAAGGCTGGCAACAACTCCTGCCCTTCCCTGGTGGTTCTGGTTGTTTCGTAGCTGGTTTCAAAAAGGCAGTGGTTTCCAACCTTTTTAAGTAAGAGATCACCTTTGACATTTAACCGTGCACTGCTGCCACCCCCCTTCCCCCCCCAACCCCCGCCCAGCAGGTAAGTCTGTGGGGAGGCAGATGGAGAAAAAATTATTTGGGGGCATGCCTCCCCAGCAGGTAAGTCCTACCCGGCTGGGGCCTTACTCATCTTACCCCTGCTACTGCCTCTGCCGCACTGTCCCTCACCAGGGGGCCTCAATCTAGTCCCTGCCACTTCCCTCCCCCACAGACTGATCTGGGCTGGAGCATGCACACAGGCACTCAGCCCCCCACCGCAGCCTCGGATCGACTCCAAGAGGCTTCAAGATCTACTGGTGAATCAAGATCCACTAGTTGATGACCACTGCAATAGGGGGAGACCCTGGGATCTGCAAATCTGCTTTGCTCAGAGAAGTTTGTCAGAGTTTAGCTCCTCCAAGCCAAGAGCAGTTCCCTGGCCTGCTGTGTGTAAAACTTTCCCAACAGCCATCTCTGCTACTTTCTTGCCATTTGCAAGGGTCTTTAGGTACCACTGTAATAAAAAAACCCAGAAGCCTGGAATTAAGGTCATCCTGTGTTCCCTCTGCTCCAATGGTGGCTTTCTGTGTGATCTTGTGCATGTTGTTTAACATCTCTGTTTTAGTGTCCTATCAGCAAAACGGAGAAAAAAACCGCAAACCTTTGAGAAACTCAAAAAGCCTTTAGCCATCATCCTTATTTATCAGATGGACACTGTAGCCACTCACTGGTGAACAATAATACCAGTTGCACAACATGTACACACTTGTGACTTTGACCCACCTGCTAACATCATAAACTCCTCCTACAAGCCTTAGAAAGTTGAGCTGATTTGCAGATGAATCTTCTACAGCTCCCAAATTTGAAAGTGATTCCACAGAGATGTTGAAAAGTTCTGTTGTTTTTCATACTGCCTGCAAACCTATGGGTGGATAAAAAGAAAGACAGACCTTTTAGACCTTCAGGGACTGGCCTAATTACAGAACATTTGTTAAACAGAAGATAGTTCTTCTTTTAAATTGAAAAAGAAGAACTACAAACTGAGTTTTTGAGAAAAAGAAAAACCTAATTAGTCTAAAATGAAATTCTAATAAGACTGAACTCAAGAAAAAGAATGTTTTGCATTTGAAAGCTAGTCTAACTCTATCCCAACTACACAGCTGGTCCAATAAAAGATACCACCCTAAGAAATCCTTTCCTTTCTAATAAAGATAAATTGAGTAAAAGAATGGTTTCTGATTGGCTCATTTAACGTGTCTTTTTTTAATTTTGCATTTGGCTCCTTTTCAGTGAACTTAGAAAAATTTCAGTTTTGTGCCAAGTTATTTTTTTTTCTTAATAAAACCTGGGGATTTCTTTTTTTTTTTTGATAACTTGGATGAAAACTGGTGCCAGACTTGCTGAGCTGAGCTTGTAGAATGTGTTAGTTTCTCATTTAATTTTTCCAGCAGAAAAATAATCACTGGAAGACCAAGATGCGATAGCTTTGTACCTCTTTTGTGGCAAGAAGCCGCCACCTCTCCTATCATAGTTGCTTGTATTACATAGCATTTTCACTGGATCATTGAATCTGAACTCCTGCATAGCACAGGCTCACAACATTTCACCCAGTGGCTTCTGCTTTGAGTTCACAGTCTTTGGTTTAGTTGAACAATAATGAAATCATTAAAAAACAGGGTGAGAAGGGACCTCAGGAAGTTGCATCTAATCCAGCCCTTGCTCAAGGTAGGATCAACCCTGTGTAAACCATTCAAGAACTTCCAATGGTGGAAGTTCCACAATGTCCCCAAGGTACCTGTTCCTGTGCTTGGGCATCCTCATATGCCTTCCTAATACCCAATCTAAATCTCCTTGATTGTAATTGTAGATCATCACTCCCTGACCTGTTTCCTGTGGACATTGAGGTCCCTGGCAGACATTTCCACCAAGCAACAGGTAATATCACTTGATGGAAATATCATGCCATGTGACCTACTTCCCATTCACAGGGCAGGCTGTCCAGAGTGGGGAAAAGCACCTTGGGAATTCGCTTTGCCAGTCATTGCTAGCAAGGGGAGCTGGAGAGCTGCTGGCAGGGGCTGTCACCCTTGCATTCAGCGGTGCTAAGAAGTCATCTGGCTCCCCCTTGGTGAAGGAGCTGCTCCCTCTATCCATGTAGGTGCAGATAGGGTGAAAATTGTCACTTCTATCCGGCCCCCAAAAGTGCTCTACAGCAGTGACCAAACAAGTGTGCAGCCACAGAGTGCTTTAAAAAGCCCCAGTCCTGCAACAATGTGAACCCTTGTTACTTGAAGGTTCTGATAAAGGCACTCCTAAGTGCAGTGCCTTCATTAACTTGTGTCTGCATGTGCCGGGAGCAGGGCTGAGCTGACAGCCGAGCCCTGCTCCTGGTACTGTCTTCAGAATAGGAGGCAGGGAAAGGAGGGGAGCCAGCTCATTCTGGGGGATACCAAGCCATTGTTGGAGGGTGGAGCAGGTGGATTGGAGCCCCGCCCCCCCCATAGCATAGGTTGGGGAAACCCCAGAATGGACTGCTCTCCTCTGCAACCTTCCCCTCCCATCCTAAGACAGCACAGAGAGCCAGGAAAGCGGGGCAGGGCTAGGAAAAGAGGCTGTAAAGAAGCAGGCTCTCTCTCTGGATTGCCTCCAAATGGGAGCTCAATCCCCCACCCTCCCAACCCAACAGCTAATGTCTGTTGGGTCAGGAGGATCAGTCTAACGCATGGTACTTTCTGTGAAATGCCATGAGTTAGATCAGGGAGCTGCAATTCTGTCTGCACCTTGTATAAATGGGGGGTTGGGGAGGTTGTCCTGCTTGCAGATACAGAGAGGTGCTAAATGGCTTCTTAAAGAGACAGCCTTGAAGGCTGGTAGGAAAAAGAGAGGAGGGGGTGGAGAGTCAGGACATCTCTTGCTGTTGTGCCATGGAGCAGCCAAGGTCATCACAAGTCACAGGCCATCCTCTTGCAGAAAGAGGGGGAAGGAACAGTCCACTTGGGATGCTGCCAGGCCCAAGCACTATCACCCTAATTAACAAGTCACATTTCAAATGAAAGCATGTTACAAATGCACTGCAAAGATATTCTACATTTTATAAATAACATCTTTGATACTAGACAGCCATTTTTGCAGCACATTATTGGGTGATAAATTGCTTGAATGGGTGGCATGTTACAATTTATCACATAATTAACACATTAATCAAGGGAGAATAGAATATCTGCCATAGACTAGAGATCATCATCCTCCTAATAACAATCCTATTTATATTTGAAGACTATTATCAAATCCCCTTTCAGGTTGGGTGTGACCTTGGTCCATATTGCACCACCCCAAGCATGCTCATGGTTCACCACTTCTGCTCGAGCTCTCCAGTGTAAACAAACAGTAATCACCTAGCTTTGTGAACCCAAACAAACAAAAGCATATCCTCCAACAGCTCCATCAAGTAGGCCTCAAAATGGACTCATGGTGAGATGCTGGGCCTCATCCCAATCTGGGGAAAAGACAGAACCATTGTCACCACTGTCAAGGGCATACAGGGTAACAAACAAAATCAAGCAGTCTATAAACACTTTGCACCTAGGTGGTGGCTTGGGACAACTAATGAAACTGGTTACAGATCTGCACTAAAATCAAGTGCCTGAAGTCACAGTATGTTCAGGGCAGGGATGCCAACAAGGTCTTGGGCACTGTGAGGACTGGGCTCCTACTGCAAGGAGCTGTTGAGGATCTTCAAGACAAACCAAGCCATCACTCTCAGCACACTTATGGGCCCAGTGCAGCACAATGATAATGATGATGGCAGTGACGATGACAGTTATGTTGAAAACAATGATGGACTCACCTCTCTGCCACCTGCTATTGAAATGGCCATGGAGGAACACACAGATGCCTGTTCCATGGACCTGTTCCCCAGCCTGGCCCTGACCCTGTCCCAAATCTAGGCCCCAGATGTACGAAGTAGGGACAGCTCGGACAAGACTCACATTAAACAAGTAAAAACAGACAACCCAACACCAACTGCTGGTAAGTTGTAGCAACTCGGGATGGGGCAGGGGGAAGCAGGGTGACTGACGGTGGTGTGTTCAGGGGTCTGGGGCTCTGAGGGTGGCTCATGGCTTGGGGGTGACTCAAGGCTCTGGTTGTGGTCCAGCTGCAGATTGTGCCACCCTCCCCACCAATCCCTGCAATTAATAAGAAGGGTGGAGACATTGGGTTCTGCACCATACAGAGGAGGTGTTAATTGGTAGCATACCTATGCCTGGGCCATGGCAATTGTACATGATTCAATGGCTCACTTATAGGTGATGGGCCAGTTAAGGTACTCAATGGTTGGGACAGGGTGTTCAATGGCTTATTCAAAGGTTGATTAGTGGATTGATTAGTTCCTGTAAAGTGCAAGGTGGAAATCCCATCCGCCTGCCCATCCCCCGACCACCCCATGTAGCAATGGCCACTCATGGCCTGCCTCATGCCCCATCTGCCAAATGGCCTTCCTAGCAGTAGCTGCTCTTAGCCTTCCCTTCCCAGCCCCTTCCTCTGTGGATGTCCCGTGCATGTTGGGTGCATCAGTGGGTTTCAGGGGGCCACTGTCCCCAGGTTACTGCCAGGTGAATTGCACATGCCCGTGCCTAGGAGCTGATTCAGTAGAGCTCCCACCTACCTGGCTGGGTCCAACCCATGGAACACCTTTTTGGGATGTAAACATACAAAAATATAAACATTTGCAATCAAAGGTATTTGATTTTATGTACTCACATCTGAGACCCCAGCTTCCCACCCCTGCGAAGGCACTGTTGGTATGGCCAGTGGCAGTTCCATACACTACTGTTTTGGGATCTGTCCTCACCTGGACACATGCCAGGAGATGCTGTCATCTTTCAGGGTGTGATCTTTTGGGACAAGAACCACCTCCCTCAGCACAGGGATGCAGAAACCCTCACCACTGGTAGTTAAAGGTGTTGCCTTTTAGGATCCCAGGTGCCCCTCTCAGCTTGGGCTCACAACAACTGCAGGCTCAGAGCATTTAGGCAGGGCACAGGATGGGGCATCATTCTTCAGGGGAGAGCTTGCAGGAGGGGAAGATGCTTGCTGCATGGAGGAGAGTTGGACAATTTTAGTGCAGAGCATGGTTAATCATTGCTTTTACTGCTAGGAAGTCTGGCAGAGCTAGGAAGCTGTAATGCAGGTGAAAGAAGCTTTCCAGAGCCTCACATGTGTTCCACAGAATTGCCAGCCTTAGTGGAGAGCCATCATAAGTAGTTCCCTTCCATGACTCCAAAACTTGGGCAGACATGAAAGCTCACAGAAGCAGGAGGGCATATCTTTCAGGGACATCACCTGCAAGCTCAAAGACCCTTATGGCCACAACACAACACTCCCACTCAGAGGATGTCACATAGCTGCAAATGGCAGAACCTCTGCAGTCAATGCTGGAGGACCTCATTGAGTCTTCTGTATGCTGAGCCACCACCACTGAGAGCTGGCTTTCTGCCCATGGGCACCAGAAGGACTGATTAGGGAGCTGCTGAGAACTCTTTAGCAGACTCCTGTGGTTCAGGACTGCCAGTTCCTGGAGCTGGTACAGGGACACATGAGGGGCTCAGAGAGGGTCCAGGGATCAGCCCTCTAAACCCAAGCATCCCTCTGGTCTATTGTGGCTACTGCTGTGGAGTCATGGAAGTTCCATGGAAAATCTCTTTTTGTATGATTAATGTTGCTGATAGTCTGTATGGTATATTTATAAGCCACAGTTTTTTATGTACAATACATGACTCTGTGGGAAGGCTGACGATTACAGACCCATCTGTTATCATTACCTGAAACAGGGCGCATCTACACAAAACATTGACTGTCCAGTAACCTAATAATTCTGCGCAACAGTGCATCACAGCACGGACAGTGCTAATATGCTGCTGTGAAGTAGCGTCACTTAACAGGCATTTGCTGGCGCTACTGCACAGTAACTTCGGCTACTGCACAGTCCGGGTCTCGTGTAGATGGGCCCACAGAGACCCTTCTACCTGGTACTGCACACACTTGCTCTTCATGTATTATCTTCTGGAACTTTTTTCTCATCCTCAAAGCCAGCAGTCCTGCCCATTAAGTTATAGTCCATATTAAGGAATGTAACTGGTCTCAATTCTTTCAGGAGTTCTGTCTCCCTTTTCTTGAAGGGGAAGATCACACCTCTTGTAAAATCTTTCCCTGCCTCTCCTGGTTCTGCTATTTCCTCAAACACTTCTACTATATCCCTCCCTATGCATGCCCAAAACTTCTTTTAAAATTCCATAAGCAATCTGTCTGCTCCTGTGATTTCCCTTCTAAAGGTTTTTAAACACTCCTCCACTTCCTTTAAACTGATCTTTTCTTCCGTCCTCTTTGTTTCCTCCTTGTCTACTTTCTCTTCAGTCTCTTCAATTTGCTGATCCTTCATCTTCTTCCTGTCTGTTTCCTTCTTCCTCTTCATAAAATCTTCTCGTCACCTCCAACACCTCCTTCTGTTTTTCCGTCTCGTAACGACCTTCTTCCCGCACTGCTTTAAGCTCCCTTTCATCTCCTTCACTCTGGCCAAAAAGTATTGGGAGCACTCTTTGTTTTCTCCCACCCAGGGTGTTTGTGCTAAGAACATTTGCTCTCTCATCTTTCTTTTAAACCAGGTTTCTAACTCTTGCCTTGTTTATTCTAGCTCTTCTCATACCTTTCTTCCGTCAGCAGCCCCTGCATCTTTCTATGCAGCTCTCTTAGCTCTTTCATTCCTTTCCCTATGGTTCTTTGAACGTCCTTCCTAAAGAATTCCCCCATCCTCTTCTACACCATCATCTACCACATTGGCAATGCGTAGGGGGTGCATGTAGGTACATGTGCACCCCCTGAGTGTGGCGGCGCACCCCCTATGAAAAGGCAGTGCTGACACTGCTGGCGGTGTCTGTGGGTGGTCCGCGATCGCTGCTGGCCACTGCCACTGCTGCCATCGGTGTCTGCAGGCGATTGCCAACCACTGGTCGCCACTCGCCATTCCCACCCCCACAATTGCTGCCAGCACCGTGGCTGCCTGTGGGAGCTCCATACTTACCACCGCCATGCTCCTACCGCTGCCAGCGCCACCGCTGCCTGCCAGAGCTCATCATGCCACCCCCAGCTGCCAGGGGCATGCAGCATTCATGACCTACCATTCTCCAATGCTCCTGAAATATTTTTTCTAACAGTTTTCACCACCGCTCATACTCTCTCATGTATGCTTGACACATCTCTTCATCTTGTAACAACCATACAGTTTACTTCCACAGTCCCTTCCCTTTCATGAGGCTCTTACTAAGACTCATTTCCACCTTCAGCCTTCAGTGATCACTAAAAATCACATGTATGTTTTCTTTCTTCCTTATCTATATTTCAATACAAACACAAAGTCAATTATTGATGGTTTCTTTCCACTGGGTTCTGTTCTAGTGAAAACTTTATCCCCTTCTCACACATCTCTTAGCGACTCTTATTTTATTCTATTTGTTAACAGTTTGAATGAGCTGTCTAAAACTCTGTCTTGCATTAGCAGGTGCAACACAAGCAGGTCCAGGGAGGTGATACTTCCCCTCTATGCGGCATTGATGAGGCCACAACTAGAGTACTGTGTCCAGTTTTGGGTGCTGCACTTCAAGAAGGATGTGGATACACTGAAAAGGGGTTGGAGGAGGGCTACTCATATGGTTGAGGGCCTGCAGGTAAGATCCTATGAAGACAGACTGAGGGACCTGAATCTCTTCAGCCTCCACAAGGGAAGAGTGAGAGGTGATCCTGTGGGTGTCTACAAACCCATCCGTGGGGGTCAGCAGGGAATAGGGGATACTCTGTTTACCAGGGCACCCCTTGGGGTTACTAGAAATACTGGCCATAAACTGAAGGAGAGTAGATTTAGATTGGACATCGGGAAGAAATTCTTTATGGGTGAGGGTTGCCAAAATATGGAATGGGCTTCCAAAGGCGGTGGTGCTTTCCCCTATCTTGGAAGTGTTCAAAAGGAGATTAGACAAGCACCTGGGGTTACTTGACCCTAGCACTGTTTCCTGCCCAGAGCAGGGGGTCAGAATCAGTGATCTAATAGGTCCCTTCCAACCCTAGAAAACTATGAAATCCTTTAACATTGGGAAGATGAAGGTACTCCATCAGCCTGCCCCAAAACAAGCTGCCCCCCTCCCCTCACAAATTACCTTTGGTGGAGAACCCCTGGAAAGCGTTGTGCATTTCCCATGCCTTGGCAGTCACCTCTCCCAGTCAGTCAGTCTAGATATAGAAACCGAACATAGGATTTGCTGTGCCAGTGTATCCTTTGGAAAGCTGCTTCACCATGTCTTTGCTAACTGAGATCTGCAGATGGAAATTAAGATCCTGGTCTACAATGCAGTGGTTATCCCCATGCTCCTCTATGGGTGTGAGATGTGGGTGATAAATCGAAGCCATCTTAAACACCTAGAATGGTTCCATCAGCGTTGCGTCAGGAAGATCCTTTGCATTAGATGGGAAGACCACTGCACCAATGCCATCATCCTCTCTGCACCTATCATAAGCAACATTGAAGCAAAGATCATGAAATATCAACTCTGCTGGGCTGGTCACTGTGTAAGCTGGCTGACACTTGTCTCCTGAAGCAAGTACTCTTCTCTCAACTTAGTCATGGGAAGAGGACCCACAGAGGACAGAGGAAGCACTACAAGGACACCCTGAAAGCATACATTAAGAAGGGTGGCACTAACCCTAAAAATTGGGAAGTGCTGGCTGGTAACAGGTCTCAGTGGCACTGTACCATACATCAAGCTACAGCCTACTTCAAAGAGAAGCATCTTGCTCAGGAAGCCAAGAAATGGCAAAGGAGGAAAGAAAGCACACAATATCCTGGCCAACAGTTGTGCCCTTCTTCCCCCCCGCCACAAAGCACCACTTGTCGTATCTGTGGAAAAACTTGCATAGCACAGATTGGACTCCTCAACCACCTTAGACACACCAGTAAGTTGTCTTCCCTCCACCATTGGAGTTGTCAGATGATTTCCTCAATACATCCTTCCCTCCTAGGACCAAAGCATGCAATTGGGAGCACAAAAGAAAAGACTACCTGAGCCCCTGGCTTCTTAAGCTCAGCCCCCAGAGCCCTGTAGTCGCTCATGACCCAATCCGGATTACTCCTGGCTATGCCATTTGTTCCCACATAGATAAAGAGCACGGGGTAGTAGTCAGAGGGCCAGATGAGCCTAGGGATCCTCCCTGCAACATCTCAGATGCAAGCTCAAGGGAGGCAGCAGATCTCATGGGCTAGGGGGTCCCTCAGTGCCCTTCAGGAGGGAGTCCCCCCACCACCACCACCTTGCACCTCCTCTTGGGGGTGGCAGCATACTGCTTATCTTCCTTCTCCTCTGGTGTCACCACTGGAGCCTACTCATGTGTGGGGAGGGGAGCATACCTGTTGTGCAATGCCAAGAGAGGGGCAGCCCTGGTCCTGTGTTTCCTGGAGCATGAGGTGACTGTTGTCCAGGTAGCTCCGTGTGGGTCTTTTTGGTTAGCCTTCTTGTTGGCCATCATCTCTGTCTCCTTCTCTTCTTCCTTCTTCTGGAGAAGGGCCTGGCAGTAGCCATTGATGAAGTCTTTGTGGGCCCTGATGGTGCGTAGCTGGAGTACCTCCTCCTCAAGCTCCCGCACCCGGCGGCCCTCCAGAGACTCTAGGGAGCACACCCCACAATGGGGGTCCCTGCAAGCCCAGCTGCCAGCAGCCATGCCAAGCAGCCCCCCACAGCCTGAGACCAGGGGCTCTGTCTGGGTTGGTGCCAGAGCCATGGGCTCTGTCTGGGTGGAGATCTCGGTGATGCCAGGAAGCCTGTAGGCACAATAAGTCGCCACCATGGCTGGGAGCGAGTTCACGCCCCTACTTGGTTCCAGGAGCTGCCCTTTGGGCTTCTGGCCTCAGGCTCCTTGCTCAGACCATCAGATCCCCAACTACTGTTATCTTATCTTTTTTTCTTATCATATTAATCACCTTCTTATGGTCTTTCATACAAAAAACTAAACTCTTGGTTCAAAAATTATACCTTTTATTAGACCAACTGGAAAATGGCAAGAAAATTGTCCTTTTCTGCAAGCTTTAGGGATCAAAGTCCCTTCGTCAGGTTCTGGGAAAAGTGTAGATGGTACAAGATGGTAAAAAGTCCCCATAGGTAGGAAATAAACTTCATTTTTGCACAGAGGGAGCTGAAGATGGAAGGCTGTCCCTCTGGGTCCATGAGAGTGTCTTTGTGAGCTGTGTTGAGTAGCTCTTTGATCTGTTGATCAGGTAGAACTCCTTCCCTGGAGGTGTCAGACAGCCGACAGGGAGGTAAAAAAATTCTAATCGCACTTCCTCAAGTTTATTTACCCACGCAAAGCTCTATCTTTGGATAATGGGTCAGTGGGTGCCACACTCGCAGCTTCGTCCATTCTCCCCCATACATGCCCCATCTTCTTAATGTTTTTCCTGCCAGGTAATGGCAGATACATACAGTCTTTCCCACCCCTTCTATTATCTCTTTACAGAACATAGTAACAAAGTAAGTATACACAAAGTTTTCCAAATCTGGCATTCCCTATCCTCCTAATTCCCTGGTTTTGTATAGCTCCATTCTGTCTACACTTTCTCTTTTACTTCTCCCCCCAAAATGAGTATCTGCCTCTGTACCCTTCTTATGTCTTGCCATGATGGTGGATACACCACTCCCATGTAAAGGATGATCAGCAAGAGTACTGTTTTCACTGCAGCCACTTTACCCTTGAAAGATAACGTACTACCACTTCACAATGCCAAGATCTGTCTCACTCTTATCTCTAATTTCTCCCACACCTTTGTTCCTTTCTCTTTGGTGTCCATTGGGATTCCCAAGATCTTGATTACCCCCTCTACCACCCACAGCCTGAACTTATGTACATTTTCCCAATTCCTCACATCCATTAATGTACTTTTAATCTTACTTAATTTCACCCCTGACACTTCGCTGTAGTCCTCAATATGCTTCAATACCCTCTTGATTGATATGTTGTCCTGAGCCACTATGTTCACATCATCCATGTATAACGTACATTTAACTTCTCCTTCTGGTTTCTTCACACCACTTATCAGCTTATCATCACACATTCTCTGTGCCAATGGCTCCATCATACACACAAAGAGATAGGGGGGACAGCTGGCATCCCTGTCTTATCCCTGTTTGTATGGGGAATGCTTTGCTCAAATAACCATTTACCAGTACTCGACTTCCTGCTTTACTGAATGCAGACAAGGTTCCTTGGGTGAATTTGATGTCTTTTATTAGACCAACCCAAATAGTTGGAGAATAGTTATTAAGCAAGCTTTCGAGTTCAAAAACCCTTCGTCAGGCTAAGGAAGTTTCAGCAGTTGTTTTTGAACTCGAAAGCTTGCTTAATAACTATTCTCCAACTATTTAGGTTGGTCTAATAAAAGATATCAAATTCACCCAAGGAACCTTGTCTGACTATGTCCTTAGACAAACACGGCTACAACCTACACCCCTGCTTTACTGTATAGCACTTTGATCATCCGATCATCTTCGCCAGAAACCCCATCCGCCACAATATTTCAAACATGAAATCATGTTCAACCCTATCATAAGCTTTTTCTAGGTCTAAATTAATTATTACCATATTTCTTTTTCTCTCCTGCACATCCAATATGTCATTTCTCATTGACCCTAGGGTCTGGTATATCTTCCTCTCAGGAATGGCACATGTTTGTTCTTCTTATATTACATCTGTTAAAGATTCTTTTGGCCAGTATGTTTGCTATCAATTTGCAGTCTACATTTAAAAAGGTTACTGGCCTCCAGTTGCCTAACTTGTCTTTCTTTCCCTTCTTGAGTATCAAAATGACCACACCCTCTGCAAAATTCTCCCCTATTTCCCCACCCTCCACTATTTCCTGGTATGACTTTATTATATCTGTCCCCAGCCGTTGCCAACATTTTTCATAGAATTCCACTGGAAGTCTCTCCCTTCCCAGTGCTTTCCCTCTCTTGCAAGCTGTTAAGCAGTCCTCCACCCGTCTCATACTTAACTTCTCCTCCAAATTTTTGTTCCTTTCCATCTTCTTTTCCTATCTTTATCCCTTCAAGAACACCTTCATTTTTCTTTCATCCACTCCTCTTCTTTTGTACACCTCTTTATAAAACCCCATCGCCACTTCCAACACCCTCACCCTCTCTTCTATTCAGATTCATTTTTGGCTCTAACAGCTTTCAGATCCTTCCTTCTTTTCCTCAGTTTTGCCAAAAAAAACTTACAACATCCTTTTCCTTTCTCCACCCAAGGTCCTCTAGTCAGAAGATTTTCTCATCCGTTTTCCTTTGCAAACATTTTTCATTCTGTCACTTTATGCCATCCAGTTCTTTGGTACATTGGATCAGATATATTACATTTTGGGAAAGGCATACGTAGGATCTGTGGATTCTGAAGGTTTTGTTGTGGAGGGGGTGCTGGTTGCAGTAGCAGTGGAGATAAGGAAACAATTTAAGCCAGGGGTGGGTAAAATATGTTCTGCCAATTGATTGCATCTGGCCTGTGGCAGTCCCCATGGTGCTCAGCATGGAGCTGAGCCCCACCTGCTCCTGCCTGGAGCAAGCCGCACTGCACTCCCACCTACAACCCAGCACTGGCCCCAGCCCTGGCCAGCAAGCACAGGGGCTGGGAATACTTCTCTCAAGGTATGAGGAATAGGGTGAGGTAATTACAGAACCATTAGTTATCCTCTTTGAGATCTCATGAAAGTGTGGTGAGGTCACAGATAATTGCGGAAGGGCAAGTATAGTGACCATCTTTAAGAAAAAGAAGAACAATCTAGGGAATTATAGACCAATCGGCCTGACCTCAATACCTGGAAAGATCATGGAGCAGATCCTCAAAGAATCTGCTGTCAAGTGCCTAGAGGAGAACAAGGTGATGAGGAACAGTTGGCATGGATTTATCAAAAGCAAGTCGTGTCTGACCAACCTGATTGCCTTCTATGATCAGATGACAGGCTCTGTGGATTGTGGGGGGCAGGGTAGGGTGCAGTGAATGTGATATACTGTGATTTTAGCAAGGCTTTTGACACCATCTCCCACAGCATTGTCATTAACATGTTAAGAAAATGCATACTAAATGAAAGTATAATAAGGTGGGTACCTAACTGGCTGTTGGATCATTGCACTCAGCTAGTAGCCATCAATGGCTGAATGTTTAGTTGTGAGGTGATAACAAGTGAAGTTCCCTAGCAGTCTGTCCTAGGTCTGGTATTGTTCAACATCTTCATTAATGAATTGGAAGATGGGATTGAATGCATGCTTAGCAGATTTGTAGATGACAAGAAGTCGAGTGGGGTTACAGCTGCTCTGGGCTAGGATCTGTGTCCTGGATGGACTGGAGAACTGGTCCACAATCAACCAGGTAGAATTCAACAAGGACACGTGTGAAGTTCTGCATTTGGAACAAAATAACTGCAGGCACAAATACAGACAAGAGAATGACTGGCTAGGGTGTAGCATGAGTTGGAGGACCTTGGGGTTACAATAGACCAGAAACTGAACATGAGCTAATGGTAAGCTCTTGTTGCAAAAAAAGCCACTCTATTCAGCACTAGTAAGGCCTTGCCTAGAGTACTGTGTCCAGTTTTGGGCCGCAAACTTTAAGAAAGATGTGGACAGATTGTAAAAAGCCCAATGTAAAGTGACAAGAATGATTAGGAGCATGGGAATCAAGACTTATGAGGAGAGGCTGGAAGAACTAAGGTCATTTAGTCTGAAGCAGAGAAGACTGAGGAGGGATTTGATAAGTCTTCAAATACCCAAAGGGTGATTATAGAGAGAAGAAGATTGACTTTTCTGTGGCTATAAGAGACAGGACTAGGAGAAACGGCCTCAAGCTAAGAATTCCAGTCATGCTAAGCCAGGGGTGTCCAACCTTTTTGACTGTGGGGCTGGATCACAAACTTTTTATCACCCAGTGGGCCGGCAAGCCATATTCAAAGACCTCACAGGAAGTGACATCACATCAAGAAGTGATGTCACGTGACCTTTGACACCAATGAAGTTGCAGGAAGTGACAATGAAATGGGTCTGGAAATGTGGTTTAAAATCCAAAACAAAAACAATATAAAAGCAAGAATGAAATAATACCAAACACTTGACTAAAATAAACACTTTCGCTTCTACTCACTTCTCAATGAATGAAAGGAGCATAATGAAAGTCGACAGATCAAATGTGGAAAAGATGTCAGCCAGATAAAATGGCTTGGCAGGCTACGTGGCAGCCCGCAGGCCATATGTTAGACAAGCCTGAATTAGTGTATCATTTAAAAAAAAAAAAAAAAATCAACAAAAATAATCTATACTATTTATACGTAGAGTGACCATATATCCTGGATTGGCTGAGACAGTCCCAGATTTTATAGGCTGTTTCCGTGTCCCAGCCACTGGAGAAAAGTTAAGCAGAAGTACCAAATTGGTGGGAATCTGGGAGCTGGGGGGTTGGGGCTGTGTGTGTGTGTGTGGAGTGTGTGTGTGTGTGTGTGTGTGTGCGCGCGCGCGCGCACACGCGCGTACATGCATGTGCATATGTGTGTGCTTCTAAGCACACGTGTGTTGCAGCAGACAGAGCCAAAGCAGCTACTGGGATGTGCTAGGAAGCACACACACATGCACGCATGCACGCACACACACACAGCCCCAACCCGGCCCTAAGGCACCCCCAGATCTGCACAGGAACTTACCCTGTGCCTCCGTCCACCCTAGCCTGGCCCCAAGGCGCCCCCAGCTCTGCACAGGAACTTACCCTGTGCCTCCGTCTGCCCCCGAGGCGCCCCCAGCTTTGCGCGGGAACTTACCTCGTGCCTCCATCCACCATGCATGTGGGCAGGGCGTGGGCTATGCTGCAGCTCCCCTGGCCATATGCTGGGGGCAAGGGGTGGAGCTCATCCCCGGCTCATCCAGTCAGGCGTGGCAGGAGCACCTGCGGCAGAACCCAGCTCACTGATGAGCCGGGCCCCATGAGGGTAAGCAGCTCCCCTTCCCTCACTGCTGGCTGGGGCCCATGGGCTGGCCCTGCCTGCCTCACCGCTGCCCCGCTGCCACGTCGCCACTGTGGGCCAGATAAAATGGCTTGGCGGGCCGCATGTTGGACATGCCTGTGCGAAGCTATGCTAAGCTACAATGCCGGAAAGCAGTATGGGAGAAAGGGGCCTCCTGACTGCTGGATGACCCAGTAAAATATTTTAAAAAATAAAAACACATTCATAAACAGAAAGACATTAAAGAGAATATGAAAACAGCAGCTACAAATGTAAAGGTTAGAACTTTCTAATGAGAGTACAAGTGCATGAACTTGGCAAACGAAACAAATAAAGATGAACATCTCAACAGAGAGGGAGATAAGAGTGGGCACAAGACATGGGGGTATGCAAGTATAAATACAGAAGCTGACAGATGTCTTTCATAGAAACCCAGAGGAGTGTGGATAAAGTATGGCGTCTCTACCCGTCCAGAGCAAGCTTCACTAAGTTGGACTGATTGTTAATCAAATCAACTGGTGGGCTATATAACAAAAATAAACCTTTCTGAGCTTTTGCCACCAAACATATATTCGAGTTGCATTTTCTCATTGCCTTCAGGATCTGGAAGATGGCTTGCTAGTGTTGGCTTTTCAGAACATACAGGCTTCAACAACCTGTATATCAAAAGTAACAGCAACCCAATACGACCGAGAAAACATTCTGCACACCTCAGAACAAGCTGCATCAGAGAGAATTTAGGTCAGATATTAGGATCAAGAGGATCTTTCTGACTACCAGGGCGATCAAGCATTAGAACAGGCTACCAGCGATTCTGTGGAATCTCCATCCTTGGCAGTTTCCAAGAAAAAATTGGACAGACACATGGTTGGGGTGGTTTGGTCAGGAACAATCCTGGCTTGAACTAGATGACCTCATGAGGTCCCTTCCATCCCCGCTTTCCTATGATCCTACAATGCTTGAAATATGAGGCAACACCTCTATTTCCTTGACTGTCCTTCCCAAAACTTTGTACCTTCTTCTTCCAATACTCCAGGCCTGTGACTTGTCCTACTGAGTCTCTATGACACAACTTAAGACATAGCTTTGCTCTTCCCCTTTTCTGGTGAGAGTGAAGCAGCCTCTTTCCATCATTCCTCCTTCACGGGACATCATCCCCCAGTCAAGGGTGAAAACGCTTTTCTATCTGAGGGAGAGAAAGCTTGAAGCTTTCTTGAAGCTATAACCCTCACCTCTACCCACAAGGATAGGTTATCTGTAACGTTCTGTGAGGTTAGGTATACTCACAAGATGTCCACCAGATTTGGCCGTGGCAGATAGAGAAAGTTATGCCCACTTTATGAATCCTGCTTAAGCTTAGCCAGGAGATGCATGCAGAGCTGCTCAGCTTACTGTCAGAACATGGGTGCAAGACAGACATTTAGGAGTCAGCAGGGTTTGTCAGGGATTTTGAGGATCTAGATTTGGATTTAGGTGCCTGAGCTCTGTTTGTTTATCTAACCCCATCATGCAGAATTTAAGATCATTTTAGACACAATTGCTTGGCCTGGGAAAAGCATTTGAAAAATGGAGAAAGATTCTCCCCACAACCCAGTTGCTCCCTGAGGATTCAAGTACTTCTGAGATCAATTCCTCAGCTCCCCCTTTCCTTTCTTTCTCTGCCTTCCTCACAGCTGATCTCCCAACTCTGCCTGAGAAACTGAACTACATGCCATGTTCTACGGTAAATGCCTATTTACTGGGGGGGGCACAGAGGGCAGCAGCTGCAAAGAGGTGCAAGTTACATTCATTGCAAGCTCCAAAGGGTTTCCCAGTACTTTTGGTCCCAATGAAACAGGCAGGACCCTTCAAACTCCAGCAGAAAGAGCACTCAGAAATCTCGACAGCCTTCAGTTCGATTTAAAAGGCATTTTCTTCTTTAAAAAAAATGCTCCCCCCACAATATAGGAAGAAACTCTTTTCAGTCCAAACCAACAAGCTAATTTCCACTCCCACCTCCCCATGTAGTTTTCACAACAGCCACCTCCCACTTTGTTTGGTTCCTCGGGGCAGCAATTATCATTCCACAGCTCTCAGCCACTTCCTTGGAAATCCGAAAGAGACAAAGTCAAACCTGCCAAGATCCAAATGTGGAACAGAATGTGCAACAAAGAGCCACATTGAGGGATACAGACCCCTTATTCATGCAGGAAATGAACTGCTGTGGGATTCCTTCCCCGAGTGCAAATAAGTCTAATTGCACCCTCATAAATTTAAATTTCAGTGTGAATCACTTCCAACAAAAATGTGAGGGACATCTCTCTGCAGAGAGGAGAATCAACTTTGATACCAAAAGAAATACCATCCTTCCGTGGTGTAAACTTAAATACTACACACAAACTAACCATTAAGGCACAGCAGAAAAGAAAAAAAAAAAAATCACCCTGTAGTCACCCAGCATGTTCTAAATCAGCAGAAAGTCTGGGTGACAGCCCAGGATGGTGATGGTGCTAATGAAATGTGACTAATTATTCAGCCTAGTCATAATAAGGTCCTTGATAGCAAGGAAGATGTTGATGATTTTAAAGTGGTTCCTGACCCAAGATGTCATGCTGCAGTGTATGGTTAAAGCAGTGAGCTGAAAGGGGTTGCTAAGCATACACAGAAGGGCTGACATCTACACCAGAAACCATGGCTTATCCTAAGTCTGTTATCAGGAATATCTGGTAATTTGGGTTTCTGACATTAACTCCCTAAGAAGAGCCTAATGCTCAGAAAGTGTAGAGCACCAACACTCCAAACGCCTCTTTTAAAACTTATTATATGGAGACCCCAAATTAGGATTCAAAACATATAGTTATACTACATAGGAAAATCCTGGCCAGAGCACACATGATGATAGAATACAAAAAATGTGCTAGCCACTGTCTGCCAGTGTGAAGATTTTGCTTCTCTATTATGTTCAAGCAGTGTTTGGAACAGCTATAAGTAAAAAGACTTGCTTCAAAAGTGCCAGTCCAACAAATACAGCCCAGACTCTCACATCAAAGAAACAAATACCGCCCAGGCTCTTTACCTCTTTCTCTTTACCTCTTTCTCTGCTGCAGGCATACGCTGTCCCCCACAAAGAGCAGAGGCCGTATTATGCTGTGACACACAACTCTTCTACCTCTCTCTTGCCACATAATGCCCTGAGCCATACTTGTTTAATACCACTGCTGCCAGAATAGCAATAGAAGTGCAGCTGATCTCATGACCATTTTGTTAATGCACAAGGTAGCACAGTATCTTTGGCACTCTCATCTGTGTAAAGCAAAGCTAGCACAAAAAAGACATTATTGAAACTCAGCAGATAGTTTCACTAGTTCTGTTAATCTGAATGTGTAGGAGTTGGTTCTTTGCTTTTGCTACCATGGTATAATTTTCTTTACTGATAATTTGCTCATTAGCTACATAATTATAACTATTTAGCTCATCCATGGTCCTTTTTCATCTGTTGATCCTAAATCAATTTACAAAGCACTATGCTTTCATCTTCAACTTCTTTTTCAGAGGTAGTCGGATCATAGTAGAAATAAGCACACAAAAGAAACCTTACATGAACAGATCCATCTCTTGATGTATAAAAGGAACAGATCTATTTTACAATGACTTTTAGATCACAGCCAATGGACGATTCAAGCAGAACTATTTTTGCACAATAATATATAGCTACATACTTCAGAAATACCTATTTGAAACATCTTAACAGAGTTTGGGATACAGCACAGTTACCTTGCCACACAGCCAGGTATGCACAAAAGAAATCAGTGTTGTTTAGCAATAAGCAAAGCTCTTAGTTCCATTGGCCCAAGCAAAATTTATATTTATACTGTGCTCACTTCAGCTCCTGACTGAAAAAAAAAACCCAATGGTTGGTTAATCCCAGTGTTTCATGAGATGATAGACAGATGGCCATCAGGGGGTAGTTGACCAGTAAGTGGTAGTATCACATCCATAGCAGGAAAATATTTAAAAGCTATCTTTGCAAGAAGCGAAGATTTCTTAGGGTGATGTTTTTTATTGGACCAACTATATAGTTAGAATTAAATTAGACAAGTGCTCAAATGCAAGGCATTCTTTGACAATCCAAGAACTTTCAGGACTTGGACTCCCATTTAATACCATTTTCTGCAAAAAAGGACCTGGGAGTTACGGTGGACAAGCTGAATATGAGCCAACAAGATGCTTTTGTTGCAAAGAAGGCTAATGGCATACTGGGCTGCATTAACATTTAGCAGAAGCATTGCCAGCAGATTGAGGAAGTGATTCCTCCCTTCTATCTGGCACTTGTAAGGCCACTTCTGGAGTACTGTGTTCAGTTTTGGGCCCCCAACTATGAAAAGGATGTGGACAAGTTGGAGAGAGTCCAGCAGAGGGCAACAAAAATGGTGAGGGGGCTGGGGCACATGACTTATGAGGAGAGGCTGAGGGAACTGATCTTATTTAGTCTGGAAAAGAGAAAACAAGATTTAATAGCAGACTTCAACTACCTGAAAGGTAGTTTTAAAGAGGACAGAGCTGGACTTATCAGTGGTGGAAGATGACAGAACAAGGAACAATGGTTTCAAGTTACAGCAAGGGAAGTTTAGGTTGGATACTAGGAAAATCTGTCACAAGAAAGGTAGTAAAGCACTGGAATAGGTTACCCAGAGAGGTGGTAGACTCTCCATCCTAAGAAATTTTTAAGACTCCAGTAGACAGAGTCTTGGCTGGGATGATCTAGTTGGGGAGGGTCCTACTTTGAGCAGAGGGTTGAACTAGATAACCTCTTGAGGACCCTTCCAACCCTCGTTTTCTATTATTCTACCATTTCTGGACCATTGTGGCTACATAACTCTTAAACTACACCAAAAGATATATAGGTATTTGAATGCTCATTGCTTACACTTACCATCTTGGCTGGGATTTCATAGATAAAGGCAACAGAGGAAACCTCTGTTGCCTTCTAAGCCAAGGTGACATCAGGAGTTAGTAATGCCACTGGACTCTAGTGCCTAGAGACATCTCAGTAAAACTTTCCCGATTTTGCTTTAAACTAGGTGTTGGAAACCTACACAGCTCACAGAGCCTTTGGATCTGGCCCACAGACCCATGTTTTCAGTCACAGGGGCGTTCTTCCTGTGTACCCCACAGTCAGCCATCGGGGGCTCCAGCAGAGGGTAGCTCTGCCTATGCTATGCTGCAGTTGGGGGCAGGGCTTTAGCAAAGGGGGCCTTTCACAGCATGAAGCAGCAGCGGTACAGTTTGGTCTTGACGGACCCCTCCAACTCCTCCTCTGCCACACCAGAAAACCTTGCTGACCCCTGCTTTAGACAAAGTACAGGCAGTTAAACCAAAGCAACATGCAGCGGTGTGCGTGTTAAATGCCAACCGGAAGGGAACAGAAGTAAATGTTCTAACTTGTAAACATTTCCCAATTTTCAGTAACAATCTTTTGAAGATAGTTAGTTTTAGAAACAATTAAAATTGACATAAGGAAGCTCAAATGCTTAATGAAGCAAACTTCCCTGCAAAATTTGAACTTTGCATATGTGGAATGTTCATACAACTTCCGCCCAGTGACATTTTAAATTCAGAGTCATTTTCTTCTCTGACCGATTCTTATTCCAATACTTCAACCTTGTTTCTTTTCTGATACAGCATACTTCCTTAAACAAGGGAGTTGGCCATTTGCGGACTGCCTTCCAAGAAAAGCAAGATAATTTAAATTATAAGTGGGTAGAGGTACTACTATGGTACTTTGCTTTATTTTTAGAGGCAACTAAAAAGGCCTGAGATACAGTAATGTACCACTAACCATGCTATTCAATCACGGCAGTATTAAAATAAGGGGACTACAGCCCATCTACAATTTTCTGCCCTTTCATTTTTAAGACACCCTTAGTCTTCTCCAAAAACATTTTAAAACTTCTCTTTTGCAGCATACCCAGGTCACCACATTTGAAATATATTGGGCCAAGGAGGGAAGGAACTTCTAGAAACCTGCTGCCCTGAGAGAAAACACTCTAAAGTCACCCCGCTTTGTTATGAGGAAGAGCTAAGCTCAGGCACCAGTTATGGCTGTAGTCCAGCACAGAGACAATTTCAGGTGGGCCAGTTGCATCATTTGGGATGTTTTAGGTTATGCTTAACACCTTCAACTCCACTCCAAGAACAGAGGCAGCTAATGCAGATCCCAATACACTGACTGATAGACTCTAACATAAAAATCAGAATTAAATCAACAAGTAAATCAAATCAGACACACCAGCACAAAAATGTAGTATTTATTTTTCAGACGTTTTTCATAACACTAAACATATTGACATCTTCACATGAGATCTAACCATCAGGCTCAGCTAGTAAGTCTTGAACAGAAGTGGGATGAGACATTTTTATGATAATTATCAGGCTTGGAAATTACATGTTAGTCATTGCATGACGTTGGTCAACTAGGTAGTAATATCATTGATATTACTTCATAAAAGGCCAAGAAAGCAACAGCAGTCCGATGAGACTTACTGAATGTGTAGTGTGTTCCCCTATAAATACCAGAATTTAATGAATTATGAAAATAAAGTTTATTGCATCCAAAAGATAACCAAACTTTAAGTCTATTATATTTTATTTGGTTTAGGGAATATTCCTCCATTACTCTCTGGCCTTTTCCAAAGCCATGAAGTTTTTATTTTAAAAGCTCATGCCAAAGTACAGTTAAATATGCCCACGATCATATTCTTCTTAATTTTAATTGCAATTCCATCTTCCTGCCCCATCTCAACTTTTCTTCCTCTGAATGCTAGTTTCAGATGCACATACTTGATACAAGAAACAGCTAAGAATAGAAAAAGAATTTAGCTTTTGAACAGAATCCTGAACAGGAAAGGAAGATGAAAAAAAAAAAAAATAGGCAAAACTTTACTAATAAGGCAACTCACCATCAGTAGCATAACTACGGTGGGGCAACAGGGGCAGCAGCCCCGGATGGTGACTTAGGGGAGGGTGCGCAGAACTATATTGGTGTTCCAGTAAGAATGCTTAATAATATTCAACCTTGTTAGTTGCTTAAAATCAATATGATTTCCAAACAAAACACAGTATTTTCTACTGTTATTTATATATATATATATATATATGACCTATTTCTTTAGGGCCTTGAAAGCCAACAGTCAGAAATATGACCATCAAAATAACTCTCATTGAGCTTCCACATTTTTTAAAAATTATTTTGTGTTATTTGCCATAGGTCCATTCTCCCATTAACTTTGGATGCTCAAGTAGGAAAGCAAGTGTTAAGAGAAAAAAAGGCAGGATTTTCTCTTCGTTACAAGCTTTAGTGGGAGAAGAAAGTAAGCTGCATTTCCTTATTAACCGACTACTGTTTCACATAGACCACAAGTAGGATTCCATGTTTCTTTTTGTCTGACAATCACAGTCTAAGTTCCCACACTCCTGCTATCTTGATCACTCATCAAGGCTGAACTGTGGAATAAGGATTTTATTTTCAGGTCACCTAAATTTAAGGCCAACACCCCTATTAAATAGCAGAAGAAAATAAATCAGATACTACTAACACCACACAAAGTGGAAGGTTGGAACGTCTCCAAAATGTTCTTTTATATTAAAAAAACCCAAGTTTCTGTGAGTTAGCTAAAGATGCTAATGATCCATTTTCTTCTTAGTTTGACAGAGATGCTGAAACACTGATCCATCAGTAGAAGTGTTCCAAAAAGGTTTTTAAAAAGTTTTTTTTTAAACCAATGTTGAAACCAAGTAGTTAAGTTCATGTGCATCTTAAAGGTCTTCAAACAGTATTAGTTACCGTGGTATCAAAAAGGAGGAAATTAAAACAAGATCTATGCGACTCACTTGAAGAATAAAGATTACTGAACTCCGTTTTACGAAGTTTACAATACTGTTTTTTCAGTTACATTTGGCCTGGATTGTTACTTACTCGGTAAAGTATATTTATGATATTCCTCTAAACTGGAGAATTAAAATTGCTTGCTACATTTTACACAGAGATGCATAAGAATATGGCAAGATGAGCTCATTCCTGACTACTGTGATCTCCGGAAAGCTTCATGGTTGGAAGAACACTAAGTATATGGAGAGGGAAATTAAAGCCTGAAGATAAGTGCATCAGAAAAGGATAGTCTGCTTATACAATAAATTTGGATCAGAATGACTGTCAGAATCTGGAAAGGGTACACAGTAAAAGAAGCCACCACAAAATCATATCTCCCATTTAAAATAACAGAGCAGACAAAGACAAACTCTTTTCAGACTTCTATGTATATGGAATCTTAACATATGAAATACAAGTTGGTTAAAATACCGCTAAGAATAGCACATACAGAAACAGTACTTCACTTATCACGCAATACAAGTTTTTACAGAAAAAACTTGGTGAAACACCTAGAAGATTTTGCTGTATTCAAAGTATATATACATCTAACAGTCCAAAAGTTACTCATCTTGGACTCAGTGTAAGCACCTTCATTACACAGTGTCCGTTACTGCAAAACAGCCAAAAATACATTCAGAACCCCTAAAACTATTTTCATAATTAACATACTTTATTAAAGCATTTTATGGCAGATGGGTGCATCCAAAGTCATTTTTTCTTCTGAAGATACGTAATCTGCACTAAAGAGCTTTTTGCATTACAGTTCATATGCATGATATCAATTTCTTTTCTAGGTAATTTAATTAAATGCTGTTACAATTAAAAAAAAAAAAAATCCTAAAAAAATTTGCACTTCAGTTTCTCATTCTCAAAACGTGCTACTTTAACATCCTCAGGAGCTAACTACGTTCAAGCTCACCCCTTCTTCCCCACTCCCGCCCCCAACAAAGGAACTACTCAATTTTAGGGATTGTATCCCTGTAAGCCCAAGGCCTGCATTTACATAATAATAATGCTGAATATTGTTACAGTGTCTCCTTCTGAGGATCTCAAAGCGCTTCACAAACTCTTGTTTAAGCCTCACAACACCCCTGTGAGGTAGGTTAAGGTATTACCCCCATTTTACAGAGCCAAGACTTTTGTGTGTGTGGCACAATCACACTTAAGTATTCACTAGTCTTCAAGGACAGCTTCCTAACCTGAAGCCTAGAACAAAATAACGTTAGTATGCCAGAAGTGTTTCGGTTCTGGTTCCTACAGTCCGCCCTGGTGCGTTTGGAGGGGTGATGGGGAAGGGCTAAAGCAAAGTGCTGGGTAGGTTGCTGCTCTGCCACCGCAGACATGTGGTTTTGGAATGTTTGTACAAGTGGCTGGACTGACTAAACCGCTTGCCACATTTTAAACAGGCATAAGGCTTCTCCCCCGTGTGCACACGGATGTGCTTCTTGCAGTCTGTTAAGGTCAAGAAAGTCTTGCAGCAGATTTTACAAGCATATTTGCGAGCACCTTCCACAACCAAGACATTGTGCTCAGATAAGGCCTTCTTGCATTTTGAAAGAACGTCAGCAGATGCCCGGGTCAACTGGGGTGGACCAGGCTGTGAAGGATGCCCATTTTCAAAAGAGGAAGTGGTCCCATTCATTATCAACTGGGAATTTGATGCACTATCTTGCATCTGGGAACTCCTGACAGAGGTCACAATAGGCATTTTGGGGGCTATGCGACGATAGCCAGGAAAACTACTAGCTCCACCTCTGGCAGAGCCTATCACTGCCCTTGATAAAGAGTGTAGCCCCAAACCAGACCTTGGGAAATCCATCCCAAACTGTTCAGCAGCTCGGTAACCAGAAGTCTGTACGCATGGAAGACCCATTACATCTTGCATAGGCCTAACAAAATGGGAATCTGCAGGTTCACTGAATGGATTCTCTATATGAGAGACAGTAGCAGAGGAATGACCGTTACTGGGCCCAGACTCTGGGCTCATTAAATAAGAGGCATCTCCCTCCATTCTGCAGTCACTAGTGGTATTTGGAATGTTATCATCATTGTTCTGATTAGCAACAAAATTGCCCCCTCTGCTCTTATTCAGAAAATTTGAGATGCTGAAAGTGGACTTGTGTTCCAGATTATTTGACACCTCCATAATATGGATGTCTCCCACTCTATCAGTACTAGACTGGGGATCAGAAAAGCTACGGTCACTACTTTCAGGACTCAGTTCTATCTTTTCTGCAGTCACCACTCCTCCTTCCACTTCAACAGACTCACTGCCTTCTGCTTGAGAAGTGACATCACTCACTTCATCTTGAGGCTCTGGAGAACTCAAGGGCTCAGATTTCACTACTACCCTCATGTGTTCTTTCTCATTTAGACTAACATCTGGATTTTCACACTGAAAGCTATTTTTCTCAGAAGTAGCCTCTTGGTCAAAGCTGGTTTCTACTTGTGTTGCCTGAGATGCCATGGATGTTTGTGAAATGTTCCCTCCACTGTTGTCAGATTGACTGGGCACTTGAGCATCTTCTTGGGCACTGAAAGACTGATCAAAGATGATTGCATTATCTTCTTGGTTGCCAGTAACAGCATCAGCTTTAGAATTGTCCACGATCTTTAGCGAATCTGGTGAAAAGAATTCTTCTCGCGAATGAACTACTGACTGCGCACTCTCTGGAGTTACATCTGAAATGGATTCATCTAAGGTAGGCCTGATTCGTTGTCTGGCTCGGTCTTCAGAAGACTGCTTCCGCTTGTGGAGACGCCGCATCGGAAAAGTAGTGCGCTGCTCTATGTTACTTCTGATTGATGAGCTCATAGTATTTTGCTGTTCTTCTGTGTTCTGGGTAGAATTCAATGCAGAGCTCACTATACTCAGCCCAAGTTGTTGGAGCATAAAGGAGCGTTGCATGCGAGCATTCTGCTCTTGAACTCTCTCACTAGGCGGAGACATTGGTAGTGTCCTTGTAGTAAGATAGTGTTTACAGGCTTTCACAACAGAGTTCAAATGCAAATGGGAGGCTGCTAGCAAGACATCCATAACATTGCTCTCCCCAAGCATGAGTGTGGAAGTATACATCATGTCAATCAGAGCAGCAAAAGCCTCTGCTGTCACCACCTCACTGTCCAGCTGGATCATGTTCATGGTCTGATCTCCTTCTGCTACAGTAAAGAGAGCTCGGAAATGAGTGCTGCATGCTGCCAAAACTGAGCGATGGGCTTTGAAATGCCTGTTCCCCACCACAATGACACAGTCGCAAAGTTGGCCATGAAGACGCTGGTAGTTTAGCTGCTGAAAGATCTGTTCAAAGTGTCCTGGGAAATCCATGATCCTACAAAATAAAAAAAGACAAAAATAAATACTTGAAGATGTATTGAGATTGCAGAGAGTCACTGGTTAATATTTGAAGGAAGGTGGTTAAAAGATAAACTAATAACAGCAACTGATTTAATTAATCAGTACTACACTGATATCACACCTTTGCCAGTATAATGCAGAAAACTAGACTGGCTGGATTTATTTTATTTGCCACTGGATCTAAAAGTTCCCAGCCCAGAATTAAATATGTTATAGACAGATCTGGCAGAGATGCTCGTCATTAAGGTTCCCTTCCCATTATGAAAATAAACTCTGACAAACTAACTATTCATTTTGATTGAGAATGGTTATCCCTGAAGCTTCTCCCCCTATAGTTGACTAGTCTTGGACTGAGCAAGAGAACAGGCAATCTCTCTCACCTGTGTTTTCAAAGGCCCTTCTCCCACAGTCAGGAAGTATGAAGGAAGAAGAGGGAAGCTATAATAGTGAGGAGGAGGAGAGGGGACTGCAGAAAGCAAGGAGGTGGAAGAAGAGAGGAAAGTAAGCATGGTAGGGGAGACAGGAACAGAGGTGGATCCTAGCCACAGGAAGGATTGACTAGTAATATTTCCATACAAAACCTGGGATTGAAACTAATATTTAGTTATCTCTTTCAGCAGGGATAACTGCATATTAGTATTTCCAGTTTCTCCATAGCTCAAGGAGTTGAGGACTGTACTGTGAATCTGGATGTCCAAAACCTACTACTGGTAATAACTCTATGTGACATATGTTGGAGGTGAGGGAAGAGAATAATTTTTAAAGATAGGATATTACTTATTGCCAAAGTAATCAACATAAAGACTGAAAAAAGTCAAGAATGTAAAAGTTTAGGAAATGCCAGAAGGTAGGCTGCCTATAACTTAATTCTGCCTCCTTGTGTGTTATATAGTTTTGTACAGTTTTCAATTACAATGGGCATATAATATCTTTTAATCATAGGACCACCAGCTCTTTCAGTGTGCAGAATGAATAGTGCTCTGAGAATAAAGAGCTGTATAGTAAACAAGGCTAATTTCTTCAAGAGCACTACTTCACACTGCAAAACTACAAATGCAAAATACAGGAAGAGAAACAATTATCTTAGGGTTCAGGATGTGAAATGCCACCCTGAATTCTATCCATCTGCCACAGAATTCTGTTGTGATGCTAGATATTTTGCATAAATCCAAAGGTTCCCAACTCAATCACTGATTGTATACTCCTCATTTTATGAGGGCCCAATCTAAGATTCCTGTGGTCAGATCTGAAAAAATGCTGTGCATTCCCAACTACAGCTTAAGTAAATGGGAATTGTGCTTTGAACCTAGACTGCTGTACAAATACAAATATCTTTGAAAAAGTTAGGATCACAAGTCAGCCAATCAGAACTAGTGGACACTTGATAAAATATTGGTCCTTAATTCACTAGACGTGTTGTGAAGAGAACTGTGTTAACAATAAGATACTCTCATACTACAGTGGGCATTGAAATGAACATTGGGAAGACAGTAATTTTGCATTAAGTACAGAATTTGTTAAATCAACCTGTGGGCTTTTCAGGACAATAAAAGCGACCTTCTTAGACATCTGTACAGACCTTACAACATAGATGTAGCAGCAGCAACACACCAATGAAAGTCCCCCGAGCACAGGGAATCATAGGACCGTGATCACCTATAAGCCTGCAACTTCCCATTGCTACGTGTCAGCAGGTAATCAATTTGACAGTGGCAGATCAACTGCTTGGGATGACTATCAGAGAGGTGCATGCAGCTGTGGAAAAGATGTTAAAGGCACACTTTATAAGGCTTTGCAATACATAGAAGGTTAATCGTAGGTCTGCACATTCAGACTTCACAAACTGTACTGGAGGAACCATCAATAGTAGCCTTTGCCTTCCACACAAAGCTTCAGGGAAAAAGTGTTGTCGTTCGTTTCCTGTAGCACCTCCAGGTACCGCAGATCACCATTAATGCATGGGGAGTGTGGAAAGGTCCATGGTGCTATGATCTTTAGAAATTCTTCACCTTTTCTCTACTGAAAAAAGGAACTTTGGCTCTCAGGATGATCATGGAGAATAGTAGCATGAAGGCTGTCCTGTCATTCTGAGAGACTCAAAATATGCTCTGCATCCTTGGCTTCTAAAGCCTTTTACAGAACTCATGGATAGGATAAAGGACCTGCTCAGTTATGCCCTAAGTAACTACTCACTAACAATAAAGAATGTTCTTGGAAGACAAAGCAGAGTACAGACAACTATTAATAAGGGCAGAGGCTACTGAACAAGCAATACATGTCTCTTTATAACTGTTCTCTGTAGTTTGCACCAGATGCAACAGAAAAAGAGACTCTCAGGGAAGACACAAAGGTGCAGTTTCAGGACATCAAAATATTGAGAGGCTTTCTCCAAACTGATAATTATAATGGCAACGGGGACTGAGATACCTTGTAGCAATCGGCTGGTAATACTGTAATGAGATTTTGTTGTTTTTTGGCAGGGTCTCATTAATTTGTGCATCAGTTTGCAGGTGATTTGGAAACACTTTGTCAAAGATTTCTTAGAAAAGGCACTGTTGTTTGTTTATAAAATGTGCATTTTTATAAAGCTTTCCACAAAATTTACTAGCTGAAGTACCCTCCCGAAAACCATACCTCTTTGGTTTCCGTTAGTTTCTATTTCTGGTCTTGCATAGACTAATTCTCTGGTCTATCTAACAAAAGATCTCCCTCTGGCTCTAGTTCAAGGGTCAGGTTCTTGGTCAGAGCTTTCAGAGCCAGGAAGGCAGCAGGTTTTGCATCTAGGCTCCTAAACCTGTGTGTGATGTCCAGAGCTGATGCCACTGCCCACGCCCACAATTGATGCCTGGTGCTACTGGGCAGAAGCAGTCCCACCTGCTTGCCTGGAACCATGTAGCAGCCAGAGCTGCCAACCACCTGAAGCTATCAGCCAGATCCAATGACTCTGTGGCCATCCACCCACAGGGCAGGCTAAATCTGCTAGTAAGCCAGATCCGGCCTGCAAATTGTATTTCATCCACCCCCCGCCCTAGTTGGCAGCCTCATCAGCACCTTCACTGTTATGTGCCAAAAACTGAGGTTTGGTATCACTTCCCAGAAAAAGTACCGGTTCCTCATTGTAAGAGCAGGTAGCTAGAACACAAGAAACCCCTTTTTTGTTCTTTGCTTTCTTACATGCCTGTCTGAACTGCTTGTCCTTACTGCAGCATCCTAGGAACAATCCCTCTTGGCCAGTGTGCCCAACCGGTCAGGCCCATGGATCTGATCTGGCACACTAGGCTGGCCCCAGTCCATGAGCCCAGCTCCAGCCCCACACCAAATCATACCCACAGCCCCAGCCCCATGCATAGGATCATGTCATTTGGTACACAGGGCTTGGAAATCCGGTGGGTGGGTGAGAAGGAACTGTTTGCACTGTTAATTGCCACTGCTGCCCTGATACCAAATTCCTAGATCAGTGGGGAGCCTCACAGGCCAGATCTGGCCCACGGGCTGGAGGTTGAGCACCACTGCTCTCGGCCATTTACTAGGGTAGGTCATCATTTATCTGCTTCTTGTAGTGGCTCTTGAAGCAGGCCCACACCATCACCTCTTTCCAAATGGAAAGGCAATCCAGAACCTCTATATTGCTGCAGACAATTGCAAAAGGTAGGGCTGATGTAACAACAGTGACATAATGCTGAGGTATCTGAATCCAGGAGCATGAAACTGCAAATGAACCTTTAAATACATAGGGGGTAAAAAGAAGGTACCGGGTAACGTGGGGCCTCTGCAAGACACACTAGGAAATCTGGTCGTCACACCAGATGACAAGGCTAACCTATTTAACAATTTCTTTGCCTCCATTTTCCTGAGCAGGGACCGGGTCACCCCTGCACCGGGACCTCCGTAGGCCCCAGGGGAGGCGCACCCAGACCTAGGGTCAGTGAGAATCTAGTCAGGGAACTTCTGGAGGGACTGAACATATTTAAAATCGGCTGGTCCTGATGATCTCCATCCCAGAGTGCTGAGGGAATTAGCAGAGGTCATTGCGGGACCCCTGGCACGGCTTTACGAGTACTCGTGGTGCTCTGGTGTGGTGCCAGAGGACTGGAAAAGGGCCAACGTGGTTCCCATTTTCAAAAAAGTGAGGAAGGAGGACCCAGGAAACCATAGGCCAGTTAGTCTTACCTCGAACCTGGGTAAGCTTTTTGAGAGAATTATCATAGCGCATGTCCATGAGGGGCCAGCAGGGGAGATTATGCTTAGGGGCAACCAACACGGGTTCATTAGAGACAGGTCCTGTCAGACCAACCTGGTGGCCTTCTATGACCAGGTCACAAAATCCTCAGACGCAGGGGTAGCAGTGGACGTAGTCTTTCTGGACTTTAGGAAGGCCTTCAACACGGTCTCTCACCCCATTCTCATTAAAAAACTAGGGGACTGTGGCATCGACACCTACACAGTCAAATGGGTCACTAACTGCCTGGAGGCTGCACCCAGAGAGTGGTGGTGGACGGGTCATTTTCGACCTGGAGGGATGTGGGCAGTGGGGTCCCCCAGGGCTCGGTCCTTGTACCCACGCTGTTCAACGTCTTCATCAGTGACTTGGACGAGGGGGTAAAAAGCACCCTGTTCAAATTCGCAGATGACACCAAGATGTGGGGGGAAGTGGGCACGCTAGAAGGGAGGAATAGGCTGCAATCGGATCTAGACAGGTTACAGGGGTGGGCGGATGAGAACAGGATGGGTTTCAACACTGACAAGTGCAAGGTACTGCACCTGGGGACAAAGAACCAGCAGCATACCTACA
>NW_005841994.1:2257241-2266257 GCF_000455745.1 Alligator sinensis
AACCAACTTCCAAGAGAAGTGGTGCTGGCTCCTACCCTGGGGGTCTTTAAGAGGAGGCTAGATGAACACCTTGCTGGGGTCGTTTGACCCAGTACACTTTCCTGCCATGACTTGCTGATCTGTCAAGGTCCCTTCCAACCCTACAACTATGAATCCTAGATGCATGTCAGCAGTAACAAGGGGATGGTGATGCCACCTCAACATGATCCCTGAGCAACAAGGGGTGGTCAGCAAAACAGGCAAGTGAGTCCTAGCGTGATGCAAAGCTATCTTAGATAAAAGTTTGAAATCTCAGCACATGAAATGGTTAAAAATTCAACGGGTTTGTTTGGGACACCCATATGCCACCTCTATCCCTCTTCTACGTATTGTATCCCATATATTACTCCACATTTAACTACTTTACATCTCCAAGGTGACCAAGTCAATGCTGGTATACAAACTGTTAAATTCAGCATTATCTAATTTTTGTGCATTCACTTTCTCAATGATTTCATCTTTTGGGGGGGGGGGGGTTCAGCAAGCTGATAATAATACAAACATAGGAGTTCAATGGTCTGTTGACAAGCATAAGAAATGGAAATGATTTAACATAGCAATCTGTGCAATTATACAGCGAAAATATTTGTCAGCCAAATAATTTGCATGTTTATTTTTGTGTATGTCACTTATTCCTTAGTGCAGTTCTTTTAGTCACAGATATATTAATTCTAACACTCACTTTTACAGTCAGTTATAATCTTCAAAGGAGACTCATTATAAACCCAGTTCTTTCCTAAAGAAAATTATCCAGTTAATTCGCTCTTGAAACTCTCAAGCCATCTAGTAAGTCTATCAAAATTTCCCTTTCCACTTATTTTGATTATATTCATAATATGAAATCAGAACTTTTCTATACGATATGTTTAGCAAGGGTTTGAAAGATTAATATGCCTACCCGCCAGAGGCAAGTGGTAAGATTTTTTACCCAGTTTAAAAAAAAAAAAAAAAAAAAATCAATCAAGATAAGCCATCAATCAGAGATGTTAAGCTTTCATTAAAAAAAAAAAATCCGTTCTTTGCAACCATAACAACTACAAGTGGGCAGGGATTGGATTTTTTGGGGGCAGGGGGGGGGGGGGGGGGGGGCAGAGATTGTTGTTTCTTGCAAGATTGAAAATAACATACTCTAATTCAAGTTGCTTATATGCTTCGAGTCATAATAAAGTTTTAAAAACTCCTTGAAACTATTATACTAGAAATGTTAATATTTACACTTTTCTAAAGAATGATTTAAATATTCACTAAACAATGTATATCAACACCACCAGGGAAATATACATTTCAGTCATAACAGCCCCAAGTCATGCAGGAGCAGAAACTAAATTCACATGTAATGGTATGTATGCCCACACCAGTAAGTCACTGCAGGATCAGTGTCTAAGATCACAATTTTAACAGCAGAAAAAAGAAATTTTGGATTAGGAATTTATGCTGTCAAGACCTATTAGGACCAAATTGTGGGGCAAAAAGAACAGACTACAATTACAAACTGTATGAAGCCAATGCAAAAATTAAAACACTCCAAGCTCCTATAAATCAGCTATCTGATCAAACTGTATGGATCACAATGCCTTATTCCAAAACAAGTTACAAAGAGAACCTGGAATCCCCCGAAAATAAACATCAACAACAAAAACAAACAAACACACTTTCACTTAGGTTACTGACATGTACAATACAATGTGTCTGCATGAAAGGGGATGGGGGAAATGTTCTCAACCATCTCAAATATGCCACTGTTAAGTGGAAAGCTATAAAATGGAACTAAGCATACAGTTAAATTTAACCCATAAGTTGGAACCAATATTACTATTTGTTCACTTCTAGCCTCCCAGTAAGCTGGTAGTGGAGTTTACTACTTGGATTTCTGTCTCCACATCCACCCACTTTTAAAGCATACTTGATATTCTGGATGCCAAGTCTGTAGGAATCTTTGGCAGATTAACTACTACCTGAAAAAGTGCCAAAATTACATTCAAGAACTTAAGCTAATAAGTTGTATTTTATAAAATACATCAGAATTCACTCTTACTGAACTTACTTTTAGCATAGCAGTTACTAAAAAAAGCCCATAACCCATGCCCAAACCTTAAGAACATGGAAAGTCTTTGTATTCTTTGACACTATCATATTGCCTATAATATGACTATACACTCCATGAAGGCATGCATTTTACCCATCTCTCTCTCTCACCCCCTCACCCCCCATCTCTTGGTATACCTCAAATCAACTTCCCTAGGATAAGGAAGGTGAGCTGCATTTGGCTTGGAAATCAAAGGGATAAACTTACATACCCAAACTTCTGGTTGCATCAAACCTTCAAGAGAGCAAAGAAGGCTGCCACCTGAATCAGAGTTTTTGTTTACAACACTTCACCACCATCTAAACATTACTCGAAGCAAATGTTCCAACCCACTATAAGAAAGAACAACCAACTAACTAGCAAAAATGGCAAGGTCTATCAACCACTGTGAAATACTGTGAAGGAGCCTGTAGTAACACTTGCTTCCAAAATATGCAATATTCCTTGCCCGCTTCTGGAGATCTGAATCAACAAAAGGCATCTGTCAACACAGATTACAAGCTTCCATCCCGATCTCTACCCCTGATAAATGTCAAAATACAATACCCAAAATGTAAAATATATCACATGACTTACCAAAAAAACCCCTCTGGATTGTTTGTCCTTTAGGGAGAAAAAACTATAGTCCATCTATGATCAGGATCTTTTGACAACATAAGGTACAGAACTGAGATACAGCTAAAGTTCCCTTGATCCTCCTTTAAACAAAAACTTAAAATAGTTACAATTCCATAAATTATCATCCTCCTGATCAGAAAAAAGAACAGATCTGCAGCCTGACCTTTTTATTATTCAACCCCACAAGTGTGGACCAAGGCCCACAAACATACAAAAAACCCACTTATTTCAATGCTCTTCTAGCTACCCAGGACAGTACAACATAGGTTCACACATATATCACTTGGGGAGAATCATAAGAGAAGTAGGTAACACACTATCACCAGGTCTTTTTGAATGTGTGCAGTTCTCTCATTTCCCTTCCAGTCTATAGCTTATATTAGTGCTGTCCTACTGGACACCTGAAAAGGGGTTAATCTAAGGCCCCCAGGCTCACCTGGCTGCCACTGGCCTCACTGCTCTAGCAGCTGCTATAGCCAGGGTCTCCAGGCTCCTCCACCTGTCTGACCTTCATTTTCTGCCCCTGCCCCTGCCCCTGCCCCAGGGGGCAGGATAGGTCAGATCAGTATGGTTCAGCACATCCTGTAGTGCTGCGGAAGACAGTAGCACAGTGCAGCAGGACAGTCCACACTCAAAGAGGTGGGGAACTGCCTATATACACAGTGCATTGGCTGGGAGGACAGGGGGTTGTCCACCTGCATGCTGGTATAGCCCTTGCACAACACAAGGCTCCGGGATGCTAAGAAGTTGGACAACCGTACCCTATATTTATAGATGGCTTGTTATAATATTCTAATAAACATTATCCAATTGGTTATTTAAACCCCTTTACTTCACTATCACTTTGGGAACTGGACTCAACCAGTTTTCTTACCTTCCCAGTTAATATCAAGGAGCTGGGATTTATGTCCTTATGAAAGTTACAATTCTGAAGGGAAGAATTCTTCTCTCCTTCCTTCTCATGGAATACTGTTTCCCCAACTTCCCATTTGTTTTTTTTTTTTTCACCATTTATGGTCTTCACTGCTAGGGCTGCTTTGTTTTTATAACCTGTCTAAGAAACTTAACACAGAATCTCTATTATAGCAAACCTACATCTGATAAATTTGCTTAAATCAATGGCTAGTACTAACAGTTTCAAACTAAAGTTCTGATGCAGTGTATTTGGATTAACTATTTTAAGGCCTTTTTATGTCTTTCAGGACTTTTGTCTGTTTAATTTGAGCTGGCTTAGCTGAACGCATTGGGCACCTACACACGAGTGCGGAGTCTGCCCCAACGCACTGGAATTCCTGCGCTCCAGCAGCCTCCTGCGTCTTGTGTATCAGCATTCCTGTGCTTCAAAGCGGCAGTGGGGGATGCTTGAACTAAAGCTCGCTCGAACGTGGGATGCTGATACAGGAGATGTGGTGGCATTTTAAATTAGAGCGGCTCCTCCCACCCCAGAGCAAATGTAAAAGTGCCCAATAACTGCTTGCTTTCCCGTTCTTACCAAAGATCATGTCCACAAAGGTTTACTCCGAGGTCACTCAGAATCAGGCTTTTGGGGCTTTCTGCTTCAACCACACTTCTATAGCCTAACATAGCCTCCTTAAAATGGCCAAGGCTGGCATAAAAGTCATTAGAAGGCAGGGTAGATTTGCACGTTATAGACCAACTAAATCAGAGATTCATAGCATTAGCTTTTGTGAGCCTAAGCTCATGTAATTAGATGCAAAAAGTGATTATATATTGCTGCCATTCTATATTCAGTTAACAAGAACACATTCTCATTTTAATAGGATTCTAACTAGCTACACGTTTCAATTCTTCTTATCAGAAGATAAAAGCATTGAGTTACTGCAACTTTTACCTTTAATTACTATTAGTACTTCCGAAGAAAGCAACTATCTACATCTGGTCTAGCCCAATACCGGTGGCCTTGACTTTCCCATGTTACTGCTCATGGATATTGTATCAAATCCTACTGTGATGCTCTAGCTACTGACCATGTCTCCAGCATACAACTAAAATGTAAAACACCCATATTTTAGTGCATCATGGCAAAGTATATAAATCTGCTAAAACTGTTATTTTTTGCTAAGAAAGTATGTACCAGTTTCTATCAGTTTACTGAATTCTGAATCCAAAAATGAGGCAGTTACACATTTGTTAGAGAGAAAATAAACAACCTCCACATAAAGAACAGACAAATATGAAAGGCAGCATAGTCCAGAGCAGGGGTTCTCAACCTTTTTCTTCCTGAGGACTGGCCTGGATCCCCAGCCTCCTCACCACCCCCCAATGGCGCTGGGTGCAGTAGGCGAAACTCAGCAACGAGGAGGCCCAGAGGTCCACTCACATGAGCAGCAGCAGCACCACAGAGCTTCACCCCCACACCTGCAGCACCACCTGCAAAATGGAAGCTGTGCACCAGGTGGGGCAGGCCTGCCCTCACCCCCTCCTCAGGACTCACCTCAGCAATGGGGGGCCAAGGTGGCTTCTCCCCCATCAGGCTGGGCCAGGCAGATCCCCTGAAACCTGCTCGTGGACCCCCCAGTTGAGAACCAATGGTCCAGAAGATATGATTTGGGCTACATGAGGGGGACTTGGGTCTCCAGTAATATGGCTGACATAACCTTGTTTAATTACTTTTATTTATAATGGGAGCAGTCAGGGTGGCAGTTCATGCTGGACTGCCTTATAGACTTAATCCTGGTCTTTACTAGTAACAAGAGTGGTAGTTGTTTCTAGCCAGGCAGAATGCAGGGTAGTCTACAAGGTGTAATTTACCCTATCTTCTGAAGTATAAACGAACCAGTATACAATCATATCAGCATAAAGAAAGGAGGCTGAAAAGAAATACCTACTGCTAACTGGTATTGCCCTAATGAAGTGAGCTGATGCTTACAAAAGTTTTTACTTCAAAGAAACCTTACTAAGGGTGCAGGAAGGCTAGCAAGTACAGCAGAAGACCAGCTTAATTTAGCAGGGAACTCTTCAATGAGCTAAAGCACAAAAAGGAAGCTTATAAGAAGTGGAAACTTGGACAAATGACTGGGGAGGAGTACAAGTAGAGTGACCATATACCCATCCTGGCTGGGACACCCCCAGATTCCATAAGCCAGTCCTGGCCGGTTGTTCAAAAGTTGTGTGCCAAAGTCTGGCAGGGGGATAGAGTGGCGTGGTGTGCCGTGCCAGGCAGGCACTGCTGTTACTGTGTGGGAAGAAGGCAAGCTGACTGGAGCAGGCACCACCCCACCTGCATGTGACACGTTCTTGCTCCTGCACAGCAGCACAGGCATCTGCCCAGCTGCCTGCCTGATGCACCATCCTGCTTCGCATTCCCACCAGACTCCAGCCTGGGACTTTTGACCAACTGGCTGGGACCGGCCTACAGAACGAGGGAGCATCCCAGCCAAACCAGGACACATGGTTACCTTAAGTATAAGAGTATTGTTCAGGGATGCAAGTATGAAACTGGGAAGGCCAAAGCACTATTGGAGTTGCACCTGGCAAGGGACATGAAGGGTAACAAGAAGGGTTTCTATAAGCATGTCGGCAACAAGAGGAAGGTCAGGAAAGTGTGGGTTCCTTACTGAATGGGGGAGGCAACCTAGTATCAGAGGACGCAGAAAAGGCTGAAGTACTCAATGCCTTTTTTTACCTCAGACTTCACAGGCAAGGTCAGCTTCCAGACTACTGCACCTGACAGCACAGTTTGGGGAGGAGGTGAGCAGCAGACAGTGGTGACAGAACAGGTCAGGGCCTATTTAGAAAAGCTGGATATATAAAAGGCCATGGGCCTGGACATGATGCACCCTACAGTGCCTGAGGGAATTGGCTGATGTGACTGCAGAGCCACCAACAATTATCCTTGAAAACTTGTGGCAATTGGGAGAGGTATTGGATGATTGGAAAAATTCAAATATAGAGCCCATCTTTAAAAAAGGGAAGAAGGAGGATCCGGAGAACTACAGGCCAGTCAGCCTCATCTCAGTTATAAACCATGAAGCAGGTCCTCTAGGAACCCAATTTTAAGCATTGAAGAAGCAGGTGATTAGGAACAGTCAGCATGGATTCACCATGGGCAAGTCATGCCTGACTAATCTGTTTGCCTTCTGTGATGAGATAACTGCCTCTGTGGATGTGGGGAGAGCAGTGGACACAATATACTGTGAATTCAGCAAGATTTTTAATATAGTCTCCCACCACATGTTCACAATCAAGCTATGGAAATATGGGCTGGATGAATGGACTGTAAGGTGGATAGGGAGGAAAAAAAAAAAAAAAAAAAAAATCGGCTGGATCTTCAGCTTCAAAGGGTAGTAATCAATGATTCTGTGTAGCTGGCAGCCAGTATCAAGTGGAGTAACCCAGGGGTCAGATTTTGTTCAATATCTTCATCAATTATCTGGAAGATAGGATGGAGTGCACCATTAGCAAGTCTGCAGATGACACCAAGCTGGGTGGAGTAGTAGCTATGCTGGAGAGTAGGTCTAGGATTCACAGAGACCTTGACAAATTGGAGGTTTGGGACAAATGAAATCTTATGAAGTTCAATAAGGACAAGTGCAAAGCCCTACACTTAAGATGGAACAATCCTGGACACAAACTGGTGACTGACTGGCTAAGCAGCAGCTTTCAAGAAACGGACCTGGGTGTTATAGTGGGTAATAAGCTGGACATGAGTGAACAGCATGCCTTTGTTGCGAAGAAGGCCAACAGCATACTGGGCTGCATTAGTAGGAGTGTTACCATCAGATTGAGGGAAGTAATTCTTTCCCTCTATTCGGTACTGGTGAGGTCACATCTGGAGTATAGTTCTGTAGTGGGAGGTCCAGAAATGATGTGGACAAATTGGAGAGTCCAGCAGAGGGCAAAATGGTTAGAAAGCTGGAGATCATGACTTATGAGGAGAGGCTGAGGGAACTGGGCTTACTTAGTCTGGAGAAGGGGAAGAGAAGGCTGAGGGGGGATTTAAACCACAGCCTTCAACTACATGAAGGCGAGTTAACAAGAAAACAGAGCTAAACTGTTCTCAGTGGTGGCAAATAACAGCACACGTGGAAATGGTCTCAGGATGCAGCAAGGGAAGTTTAGATTAGATATTAGGAAAAACTCTCTCACTAGGAGGGTAGTAAAGCACTCGAACAGGCTACCCAGAGAGGTTGAGGAATCTCCATCCTTAGAGGTTTTTTTTTTAAGACCTGGGTAGACAAAGTCTTGGCTGGGATGATCTATTTGGGAATGGTCCTGCTTTGGTCAGACTAGTCTACATAATTGTAGAATCATAGAAAATTAGGGTTGGGAGGGACCTCAGGATGTTATCCAACTAAACCAGAGATGCAAAGTGCAAATCTATCCTACTTTCTGCAGTACAAAAGAACCAGTAAGCAATCAAATTGGCATAAAAAAGGAAACTAAAAAGAAATACCTCCTGCTGAGACAGTAGGAGACACCACCCGAGCAAGACAGGTGACATGCCCAGGTAAGAAACAGGGGTCCAGATAGTCTTCCTAATTGGGGGGTGGCACACGCAGCTATGCAAGGCTTTAAATGCCTATATACCAATGCTTGTAGTATGGGGAACAAACAGGAGGAACTCGCCCTCAGAATAGCCAGTTCAAACCCAGACATGGTAGGGCGTGACTGGGCAGTTAGCATTGGGGGCTATAGGCTCTACAGGCGGCATAGAGAAGGAAGGAAGGGAGGGGGTGTGGTGCTCTACGTCAAAGAGCAATACACATCCTCTGCCAGCAAAATGGGGTCAGAGGAGGAGTAAGCTGAAGCGCTCTGGGTCAAGATACAAGGGGGTTGTCGGGAGAGGGATTTAACGGTGGGGGTCTACTACAGCCCCCCCGCAACCAAGGGGAGGATCTGGACTGGGAATTTTCGGGCCAGCTTGCAGAGGCACTTAAGGCAAGGGATGTAGTTGTCATGGGTGATCTAAAATGAACCTGACATCTGCTGGGAGGAGCAGTCAGCCAGGTTGGACCGTTCCAGGAGGTTCCTGGCCGAGATACAGGACCTCCCCCACCAGAGGAAATGCCCTGTTGGTCCTGGTCCTGGCCACAGGCGATGATCTGGTGAGGGGGCTCAGGTCCTTGACCACCTGGGTGATAGCGATCATCGCTTGCTGGAATTCATCATCCAGCGCAGGGTATCAAGGGCCTGCAGCAAGGCGGTAGCCCTAGACTTCAAGAGGGCCAGCTTCAAGGAGTTGAGGAGATTGGTGGGAGAGGCGCTGGGGTTCTCAAGGGCAGGGGAACTCAGTGCCCAAGATGAGTGGTC
>NW_005841994.1:2267760-2271405 GCF_000455745.1 Alligator sinensis
TGTGGACAACATTGAGAGGGTCCAGAGGAGGGCCACTCACATGATCCTGGGACATCAGGGCAGACCCTACAATGAGAGGCTACGGGATCTGAACCCGTTCAGCCTTCACAAGAGAAGGCTGAGGGGGGACCTGGTGACCGTCTATAAACTCACTAGGTGGGACCAGAAGGGTTTGGGGGAGACCTTGTTTCCCCTAGCGCCCCCCAGGATAACAAGGAATAATGGCCACAAGTTGTTGGAGAGTAGGTTTAGATTAGACATCCGTAAGAACTACTTCACAGTTAGGGCGGCTAGGATCTGGAACCAACTTCCAAGGGAAGTGGTGCTGGCTCCTACCCTGGGGGTCTTTAAGAAGAGGCTTGATGCCTACCTGGCTGGGGTCATTTGAGCCCAGTTTTCCTCCTGCTCAGGCAGGGGGTCAGACTTGAAGATCTACAAGGTCCCTTCTGACCCTACTTCTATGATTCTGAGTGATATTGTCCTATTTAGCAGATGTAAGGTAATGTTATGTAAAAATACTGTCCAAGGAACATATATTTTAACAAAAAAGGATAAATGGTAGGATATCTTATTCACAAGTATTAAATGGTCATTATTGTCTTCTCATTCCAAGATATTATGTCAAGTGTATCAGTTTGATCTACACCAAACAAGGAAACTTCCAATGATTTATCAGTTTTTAATTCTTATATTTTGTCACTTTCACATCCCTTTTGTTAAATTAAGACTTAATAACAATCCCATCAAAACTTTCTTTTAACTATAATATCAGTACTGCTACACTTTAACATAACCATATGTTCAGTTTTCATATCGATCTGAAAAGCAAACAGATTTACAGAGTTGCTCCTAGTTGTTATGTTTCTACCAGCAGAGGTGCTCTTAGTTTCCACTAGGAGAGTAGCATACCAGCATTCATTCAATTTCTCCTGGGGGAAAACACACACCCAGAGGGAGAAAGATCTTTTGGGTATCAACCTGGAAGATCTCCCTTGCAAGAGAATCTCTGGCAACAAAGAACATGTTCCTCTTCTTGTCTGGAACAGGAGGAGGGTGAAGGAGCAGGGCTTCAGTGGCTGCTACAGTCCCCTCCCTGACGGTCTGGGAGGGGAGTAAAGTGAAGCAGATGAGTAGCCACTACTCCCCATGCCTTCCCCAGACCAGGATCACCCCAGTTTGGTGAAAGCACAGGAGGAGGGGCAGCTGTATAGTGAACGCCTGTATACTCCCTCTCCCAGAAAGATTTCTACTAGTGAAAATGTCTAAGAAACTGCTACTGGTAGAAATGAATACCTGTTCATGGCCTAGGGTGGCATCTCTGCTGCTGACCATCTGCCCAAAGGAGAAAGGAATCCAACTCAAAAAACTCCCTATACATGAATCCAATCATACATACCATGGGGAGCCAAAGAGCTACACGTCGGCATCCAAGGAAAAAGACCAGCCACAGATACCTCTCAGCACAATACCTTCAACCTCTATATTTCCTACTTAATGGAAGTTCAAGAACTCTAATGACTCTTCTCTCATCCCTTGCTGATTTTGAAGCAGCCTTTGCCTGCTGTTTCTTAATCCTAGTCTTATCCAACCAGTGATTATTTAGTTCAACTCTGTATGAAGTACACTTATAATTGAAAAGAGAGCCCATATCAAAGCATCAGATAACAATTATGCCACCTTCACTACACATGATACAGCCTTTTTACATTATTTTAACTTCCAAAGCACATCATTTTATCCACAAATTGATCCAGTGGATCAATGCTGAACTTTAAATGAGATTTGTCATGTGTCAGCTTCTGTTCACCCCAAAACCATTTGTATTAAAAAATATTTCAAGAAAGTATCTGCTGATGGGAGTGTCATTTGAACCACCACTCCTAGCAAAGTGTGTACATTATAAAATTTTATATAAATCTACAGCACATTTAGACATTGTAGCATGTACTGAATGACATTTTTGTTGAACTACCCTAACACTGCACCTCTTGACTCTTGCAAGATCTCATGCATCAGTTTTAAGGGAAAAAAGTTCAAAACATCAAAAGTGCAAGCAATCAACTTTTGTCTACATTATTTTTATTTATAGGAAAAAGTTAGAAACAAACTCTGTTATAATCTCTGAAAAAGGGATTTAACTGATAAATTAAAACTACCAGTGGAGGAAAAAAGTGGCTACTAATAGATGATCTAACTTGAAAAAAAATCAAAAAAGCAGCAGTATGGAATAGGGAAGCTACATGGGTAATGATCAGACCTTTGCAAAGCTTGTCCTTGTTAATACACATGTATAGGAAAGGCTAAGTCTAATTATGTCAGTGAGGTAAATGCCACATGCAGTTAACAAACCAACTTTATACAGTTAGCAGACTGCTTACAGAACATTTGTGCAATGACAGCTTGTTCTGTAATGTACTGAACTGCATTTGTGAAGTATTATCTTCTATCACATTATGAACAATTCAATATACACCATAAATATTAGCTAGTAACCTTTCTAGAAAAGTCACCCAAAGTTATTTTTTCTGCTCACTGAAATCCCAAATAATCAAAGCAGAATTTGAGGGGAGAGAAGAAAACAGTTGTTTCCTACTGTGCTCAGAGTTGCACAGAGACAGGCTAACTAGTAGTATCAGGCAGAATACAAGATTTGCTTTGCACTGCCTTGAACAGTTCATTACCAGGGTAAAGACTATCCTGACTCCATAAAATTGTAAGTAGTACCTGAAACACTCTCTCAATATTCAGCATTACATTTTACTAATCCTATCTATCTGACAGCCTCCCAAAAGAAAGCAACTATCTTGCAGTAGATTGTTTTGAATGCAATGTCTCACATTATTTTGCTACATGCTTTTAACACTTGACTTGCTTAGCATCACATTTTTTTTTTTTTAAAGTGTCTCGGAGTCCTACAGCAGAGACAAAACTCCACCATCAATTTCAGCAGTCTGCAACATGTCAAATACTGTCTTGAGATATTTCATTATGAACTAGCTTTGAAGTCTATGGCATGACTGATGCTTTGAAAGTGACAGATTTGTCTGAGCTGACAAAAACTTCAATCTGGCAAGAGAGAAATCTTTGAAATGTGAGCACAAAGGCTCAGATGAGTATAATAAAACTCTTCCTGCTTGGGTGGGAATGACACTATTTAGCAATGGTTTTAAATATGAGCTCACTACAGTTTTGTATTCTTGACAACAGCTACTGCATGTGAGCACCACTCGCCCAGGAGCATTCAAAGACTAGACCCTGAGTGCCCCTTCCTCACACAAGCAACCACCACCCCCAAGTTACCAGGATCTTTCACCTTAGTGCCACAAGATCTACCCTGTTAACTATTTTTTGATGTTGCTTCCAGATGCACCACTTGAGAAGCCGAACTAAAGCCTGGAAAAGTTTTTTTTGCAGGGATGGTTCCCGACAACGTGGGGGGGGGGGGGGGGGGGGGCAGTCAGGAACCGGGCATCAACAGATGTTGCAGGGGGGGGACGACAAGTGGAGAGCAGGACTCCAAGCAAACTAACAAGTGCTTGGAGCAGGAAAGCCAGCCTGCAGGAGCAATAAGTCCACCTCCTCCCCGTTTTCACTCAATTTCAAGTTACAAAGGCCCGGGGGCATACAGGAGGGGAGGGGGCACAA
>NW_005841994.1:2271883-2272223 GCF_000455745.1 Alligator sinensis
GGCAGCCGGAAATGACGCCATCGTGTCCCGGCCACTCCAGGGAGAGCGAGGCGGGGTGGGGGGAGGGAAGCGTCCGAGCCCACCCGGGAGACGGGCGTCCCGGCCAATCACAGGCCGCGATTCGCGGCCCTTGGAGCCCGGGGGGACTCGCCTAGCCAGTCACGCGGCCGCTTACTGATAACTCCGCGGTGCCACTAGGGTTTATCAATACGTCGACCGCTGATTGGCCGGGCCTGTCCAAAACAAGTGGAAAGTGGCCGCGCGTTCGCAGCCGTTGAGCTTTGTGGTCCCGGGTGGGGCGGGCGGGGGTAGGGCAGGCGGCTTGGGGCTGGCGGGCGAG
>NW_005841994.1:2272254-2277665 GCF_000455745.1 Alligator sinensis
GGCGTGGGTGACCCCCCGGGGGCATGCAAGCACAGGTCTGGTGTTGCAAGGGGCACCGTAATTATCGTATCTGTAGGACAATTCCAGCCCTTGTGGGATGTACGATCTATAATACTAAGAGTTCAACATAGACGATGATTTTTGAAGGAGCTAATTGCGAAACGAAAAATGTGCAAAACCCAGCTCTCCGGGAGTCTTAACTGACTTTTGTTTTTTGGTTTGTTTTTTATGGAAAATGTTTCGTGTCCCAGCTCAAACCAGCCAAATCAAACCCAAATCCGTGCAAATCGTTCAAGAGCCACATGTGGGTCTTGCTACCAGCAAGCGTTCTCCACCCCCCCGCCTGGGGCTTCAGATGCTTCCAAATCCTTGGCGGGTAATCCTACTTGCAGGCCCAACCCCGGAGACTTGGGGTTTGGACACCCCCAAGTTTCACTTGCCCTCAGCCGTATGGCTGCAGGAGCAAGCTGGGGAGGAGTCAGCATGTAGCCGAGATCCTCCCCCTGGAAGTCCCTAGTGGGAGGGTAACTATCAGGCAGGGGAAATACCAGGACTGCCAAGGTGGTTTTCCTACTGACGGGAAAACTGGGAACGTGGCAGGGGGGACAGTACCCTGACCAAGGAAATGCAATTCAAATGGCACTGTGTAGTGAAGGATTGCATCCTTCATGTTTGGGTTTGTTACCAGTACTTTCTTATAGCTGCTTCTCTCAAAATACAGATATGTTTCAGGTTTGATGACCCAGTTCTCACTTGCTTGCTCACTGGCAGCTTATCATGAGCAACACGAAGTAAATAAAAAGACTTATTTGCATCTTTTTTTCAGTGTACCATAGTTTTTCAGCAAATATGATATTTTGAGTTTCCAATACAATAATTTGTTATTTAAGACCTGGCAACCCTGCACAGGGTTGGGAGGCTGGGACTTGCCTCCACCACCAGGGCAGATATGTCTTGTTTGTGCACAGAGATATGCTCCTGAAATAACCTAGATGCTCTGTTTGACTTCAAACCTGAAAGCTATGACAGACTAGAAGCAAGAGTAAGCAGCTATCCAGAGGGAGGTAAATCTGGAGCTGTGATAGCAGCACTAGATCTGGCCCAGAGACAGCATGGATAGCTGCCCAGCTCAGCTGTGAATCAGGTTGCTGGAGTCTTGTGAATGCCTCCCATAAAGTTGCAACTTTCTATATATAATAGTAAGCCTGTTGGAAAACACCACATTAATATCTGCATGACTGTGCCTTGCATGTTGAGAGACTCTGATAGCATGTTGGAAGCCATTAAGAAGCAGCTTGGTACACAAGTGGGCAATTCAGTAGTGACTACATCCGCCTGTTCTGCGTAGCTGCTCTTAGTAATGTTGCCTGGTTGCTAATAGTCCAGTGAACCTGTGTATAGTTTGGGTGAGGTTGTTTTGGCTTCTCTTGTACTTCCCCAGATAAAATACAAGGTCCCATAGACTTTGTTGGGTGCAACAAAAAGAGGGGTTTTTTTCCCCTTCCATAGTACATCAAAGATAATGCAAGGACAGAAACCGGGAGCAGATGTCAGTGCATCCTCATGGTGGAAGAGCAGAAGATCCTTGCTGAAAGCTAAACTATGCTCAGGGTACTAGAACAAAGCTTAAATTGGCTAGACATGGATCACTGGGAAAAACAGCTTTTTTTTTTTTTTTTTTTTTTAAGAAAAATGAAAAAGAACAAAAAAAACCCCCAAAACAAAACCCTAAGCCAGTCTGCTATCTGTTCCTGCACAAAGGTAACACAGAAGAGGTCCCACATTCACTGCAGCTAGGACACTGCTCCACTAAATCTATTTGGTACCATAGACATGTCCTAGACCTGGTCTTACACCAGGTCCTCAATGTTTTTTAGACTTAAGCTCTCCAACTCCCCCCCCCCCAGAACTTTTTTGAATGTAGAGAACCCCGTTTCAAAAACGAATTTCTTTCTTTATTTTGCTATGGAAAATTGGTAGAGTGATTCTCTCAGATAAACTACAGCAGGTCAGAATGATTTTGAGACCATGGATTCCTAGTTGAAATCTCACTAGGCAAGGTTCTTTGAGAAGAAGTGATATCTTTTATTAGACCAACCGAGTAGTTGGAAAGTTCTTAGTTGATATCTCTGGGTTTATTTCGTGAACCACGTGTAGGTGTTTGTACACCTAACAAGGCTAATATTGTGCAGCTCCCTTAAAAGGATCTCCCGGGAGCCTGGTTGAGAATCACTACCATAAAGTAAAACCACTCTTACACTGGTGTTAAATATAGCTGGTTCTGTCTGAAGGGCCAGGTTGCTGTTTTTCCAGATTGGTTCGGGGGTTGCAAAGGCTTGACACACAGAAAGCAGCCATCTGAAAGGGATGTGGTTTAGCTGAAGAGCTGTCAAAGGACATTGTGTGTGCACTGAACTAACGTAGCCTCAAAGGAGAAGAGAGGCCTTTAGCCTGTGAACTATGAAAGCTTTTTTTTTTTTTAAAGAAATTTTTGATGTTCCCAGCCAAATCAAGGTCAAATCTGTGAGTCAGTCCAGAACCGTAAGTGGCCCGGCAAACATGTTCCACCCCCACCAGAGGCTTCAGATATTTCCAAAGTCTTTTAGCAGGCATCCTATGTGCAGGCCCAAGCCCGGAGGCTCAGAGTTTGGATGCCACCGAGTGTCGCCTGCCCTCAGCCATAAGGCCGCAGGAGCAAGCTAGGAGGGAGCCTCCCATTTCCAGAAAACGGGCTTTAAGCCCCATCTCAGGGGATACTAAACCACGCCAGAAACGGAGCACTTAAGGAAAACTGCCTCCATGGACCCAGGCAGACAAGTTCTTTGTGTGAATCTGATATTTTTTATTAGACCAGCTTAAATAGTTGGCAAAAATACCTTTTCTTAGCAAGCTTTCGGGTTTAAAACCCGTTGGTCAAACCCACGGTGTTTCCCCTGCCAGGTCAGACCTTGGGAAGCGCTGCAAGAAGAAGGGGCTCCTCCTCCCGGCGGACGCACGCGGCTCGCTGTCCCCGGGGCGCAGGTCCCATGACCCGTCCCGTCCCGACGGCAGGGCCCGCCGCGCCGAGGAAGCAGACAAGCCCGTCGCGCCACACCGGGCACTGGCAATCCTCCTCGCGAGACTCCTCTTGTCCCAGCGCGGCCCGGCACACGCCCCTCCTCTCTCCCGGGACTGCTCCTGCTCCTGCCCCCGCCCTCTGCTGCTGCGAGCAGGACAGCAAGAGCTCAACACCCAGCTCACGCATCCCAGCAGCCGGGGCAAGCGCCGGGCCCCTTTTGTTCGCGGGGCGGGGCGGGGAGGCGGGCGCGCGGCTGCAGGCGCAGACTCCTCCCTTCCCGGCCGCTGGCGCAGAAGGAGGAGGAGCGGGAGCAGCCCGGAGCCTCGCGGCCTCCTGGCGGCCTGGCCGCGGTGCAGAGGTGGAGGTGCTTGGGCGGGGGCACCCTGACCCACCGTTGCTGCGTGCTCTTGGAGCCGGAGTCTCTCTCTCTCTGGCCCCTGCCTTAGGTTTCTTGCCCCGTTCACTGGTGAAACGCCCAAGAAATGTTCTCAGCCTCTGGCGGGCCTTGCGAGATCAAGTGTATGATCCCTTCCTCAGCCCCATCCCTCTTATGATAGTCCCTCCTGGGGCACTCTGGATTTCCCTTATGGCCGTGTCTTTCTCAGGCTTAACATTTTCTAATGAAGTGAACCTGCTCAAATGGGCTTCATGTAGCCAGGTCAAGTTCGAGGTGGCCGCATGTCTTATATGTCAAATGGGCTGCATGTAGCAACATCAAGTTCAAATTGCCTGCATGTTTTATATGTAACTTTGTGTGCTTCCCTGCCTACCCCCGGTCCTCTACTACGTAGCCCCTCGCTGGGGTCCTTTTGTATTTCCTTTGCTTTGAACTTTGTAACCTTAAACTTTAACATTTTCCATAAACTTTAATGCTTTCTAATAAAGTAAATATCTTCTCATGGTCCAGTGTAGGAAGTATCTGAAGTCCCGGACTAAAGAGTCTGGGACCAAGGATATTTACCTGTAGTATCTGGGGGCAGGGGCCGCAGAACACCTTTTTTGGTTGGGGGGCCAGAGAAACCATTCCTCCCCCCCCATAGCTCTCACTGCTGATTTCTTACTTTATGTTTACACTAATGCACTTTTGCAACGTTAGCTGTGGCGTACGCACAGGCAGTTTACGGAATGACATGTGTCAGTCGGAAACATCCCATCAGGCACAAACAAAGCAGAAGTATAGCTTGCTATTTAGCTAGCTATGCAGTTAAAAAAATAGCTATACAGTTTTAACCAGAACGATAATTGCACATTTGCTGGTTTTATAAATTAATGTGCTAAAAGTTGGTTGGGCCATGGCCTGGGTGGCCCATCCCATTCTGCAGCCTATGTCTGGGGGCATCCAAATCCCAAGACCTCTGGGCTTGGGCCTGCATAGGATGGCTGCCAATGGAGCTGGGAGTACCTGAAGTGCCAGGGTGAGAGGCTGGGATGGAGGACACTCGCTGGTTGTTGAGCAGCATACATGGTGTTTAGAATGATTGAGTTCTGCCTGCTCAATCAATATGGTTTTTTGGAATGATCAAGTTCTGCTCAGTCGATATGATTTGGAACTGATTTGGCTCACTTGACCTAGTACATGAAATATATTCTTAAATAAATAAATAAAATGTAGACAAGCCCTCCCCCTCCACCCCCCCCCCCCCCCCCGGGCAAAATAATTGTCATGCCATAAAAATGACCACCCAGCTCTAAAAAGAGCCAACAGGTTGCACAGTTAGTGCTTGAAAATGTATCACAACTTTATAACTGGTTTCTAGCCAGCTTAAATTTGAACTGGCAGGGCTCTCTCTTCTTGTGTGATGCTACAGTTAGCAGAGCAAACAATACACTGGCATGCATCAATCAACGTACCTTAAGCAAAACTAAGGAAGTGATTCTCCCTCTCTACTCGGCATTGGTGAAACCACAGCTGGAGTAGTGTGTCCAGTTCTGAGTGCCACACTTCAAGAACAATGTGGAGAAGCTTGGGAAAATCCAGAGAAGAGCCACTCATATGATTAGAGGCCTGAAGAGCAAGCCATATGAGGAAAGGCTGGGAGATATGGAACTGTTCAGCCTGAAAAAACGAAGGCTTTGGGGGGATTTGGTGACAGCTTACAAATATATCAGGGGTGAGCATCAGGGACTAGGCAAACAACTATTCACCAAAGTGCCCCAGGGGAAAACTAGGACCAGTGGTCATAAACTCCTAGAAAAAGATTTCAGACTGGATATAAGGAAAATCTACACAGTTGGTGTTGTGCGGGCCGGCTCCCGGTCCCGTCCTCGCTGGGCGCGAGCCGGGCCCGTCTGTGTGCACGCGGGCTGTGGCCGGCAGCCCGGGCACACGGGGCCGGAGAAAAGCCGCAGGGGG
>NW_005841994.1:2278007-2305897 GCF_000455745.1 Alligator sinensis
TGTGCCTAAATTAAGACCGGCCAATAATGTGGCTCAAATCTTAATACAACTGGCGGGAACTCCTTTGCAGCGTGCATCACTGTAATGCAAGAGTAATGCACAATGCAAAGAAGGCTACAGAACGGCGGGAAACACTTTTCTGCATGCGGGTTCTCTATAACAATGGAACACTCCGTCATGCAAAAGAGCTGCAATTCGGCAGGAACATAATTTAGCGGTGCCGAAGCGCACACAATCAAAAAATCCACAACTTTGGGTTGTGACAGGTGTAACCAGACCCTTGAAATAGACTCCCAATGGGAGCGATGCAGGCATCTACCTTGGAGATCTTCAAAAGGAGACTGGACCTTGCTGGGGTTATTTGATCCCAGCAGTCTTTCCTGCCCAGAGCAGGGGGGTTTGGACCCAATGATCTCACGAGGTCCCTTCCAGCCCTAAACTTCAGTGAATCTGCGTGGACAGGACTCACTCTGTTGCCACCAAGGGAGAGAGTAGGGTGGAAGGCAAAGCACTGGTGTGTCTAATAGCTAGAACCAGCTTGTTTCTCATGTTAGAGGTGGTGACTGGTACATCACACAGGCCTCCTGACATGAACCACTGTACAAGCAGTACTGGTTTGACTTTGGATGTGCGGCAAATGTTATGCAATGGGATTTCAAGAAGAAAACAAGTTTTTAACCGTTAAACAAGAAACCCTCCAGCAATCCTGAGCTATGATCAGTAAAAGACGTAAAACTAGAAGGTGGTTTGGTGGGCAGGTTGTCTGTCTTTAAGTCAGCTGTTCTCTGATATCAGCTTTGTTATGGCAGCAAGTGTTTGCAGCTTTTTCACTGACCTATGAAGCAGGGAAGCACCTGCTTGGGAGAGGTCCCTTTGAAGAGTCTTACGTGCAGAGATGAATGGAACAACATTTCCATAGTCTTTTAAGCATTGAGGAAATATATATGCTTTCAGCATCCAAAATACTAATTTAAATGGTGCAACTCAGGAGATAGATGGTCTCATCTTTGATATTTATATGCCCCTCCCTCCCCCTCCATACACGCACACGCAGTTACGTTCTCTGTTGGTGCAAATAAGAGTCTTCAAAGTCATGTTTGGTGATGTCTGTTACTGGTGTCTAGCCTCACAAGTGCTAATCTAAGGCATCTAACGCCTGAGGCAAAATCACTATTATCTCAGTTGTACAACAGTGATGTCAGGCTTCTTGCTCTGCTCTTACCACTTCATTACCTTGCAGTCCTGGAAAACTGATGGAAATAGTAGATAATATCTCAATGCAGATACTATTGCACAATAAAAGTTACGTTATTGCAAAAATAATCAGTGAACTTCCAAAGCAGGGTAATTATTTGAAATAAAATTGCTTTTACTCTGGGACCACATTCACACAAGGAGCTATTTTCAAATATTTTGCTCTTCATTACCTCTTTTAGCTGGTCCTTTTCATGCATAAGCAAACCTTTAGAAGATGCCGCTATTTAGTGAGCGAAATAGACATAGAAGAGAAGAAAATAAATTCATGGGATTCTACCTCTGGTCAAGTTACTTATGATAATGTCTTCTGGAATTCATTAAGACTAAGCTTTATATAGGAGAGGTTGCCCAAGATTTTTATTCATAAGATTAAGATCTTTCCTGGCGTTGTTGTAAACATTTTTATTTTAAGAATGCTATTGCTGTTAAACCATTTCAAATGTTTTCTCCTTCCTAATCTATTACAGTTCATTTTTCAAATGGGAGACTGCAGAATTCTGAAGACATGAATTTCACATTGTACAAAAGCAAAGATACTACTAATCCCAGAAAGAAGCACAGGAGAATCCTGGTGAGTTTATTCATCGTTGTCCAAGCTATTTCTGTTCTGCAGTTGAGAAACAAACAGGCCCTCCTTTATAACCAGGTTTTTGTGCTTATAATCAAGGCTGTTTTTTGACAGGAGGTTATAGAAATATGTAAGGGGACACTGTCAAATTAAAACACTTACTTCTGTCTGACTTTTTAAATGTACTGTTGTTACAATGATAGCTCCTAAAATGATCGGACTTGAAAGAAATTCTATATAGATATACAGTATCTGGGTCTATGATAAACAAGAACACATTTTGGAAGAGAGATGAAACCTTATGCTTTCAGTTTAAACCAGTGTGTAGATATTTGGAATGAAGAAGAGCCCTAAAATGGGAAGTAGATTATCCCACCTATGAAACTGTGGGGTTTCCCCTGGAACATCTGATGTTGCCCAAATATGGAGACAGCATATTGGATGAGAGTGGGATTGAGTCTTATCCAGTTGGATAATTCCAGTGTTCCTTGTGGGAGGATACCCTTCCCTCCCTTTTAATCAGGTTTTTGGTTTTTGTGTGCCTTGTCAGTGGCTTCTTTCGTATGACAAAAACGGTTCTGTATCTTTATCTTTGGGTACTTCGACGTTTTTGTCAATTCGGGAGCTCTTGGCCATCAGAGACATTACCAGGGATCACTGTGGAAATGGCTCTTGTCAGTCCCCTCAGAGTGGCTCTTGCATAGTGAGTTTTGGATCCCTGGTCATAGAATCATAGAAAATGAGGGTTGGAGGGGACCTCAGGAGGTCATCTAGTCCAACCCCCTGCTCAGAGCAGGACCACCCCCAACCTGATCATCCCAGCCAAGGCTTTGCCTAGCTGGGTCTTAAAAACCTCCAAGGTTGGAGATTTCACTACCTCTCTGGGTAACCTGCTCCAGTCCTTTACAACCTCCCTTGTGAAAAAGTTCTTCATAATATCTAACCTAAACTCCCTTGCTGCAACTTGAGACCATTGCTCCTTGTTCTGTCATCTGCCACCTCTGAGAGCAGTCTAGCTCCATCCTCTTTGTAACAACCCTTCAGGGAGCTGAAGGCTGTTATTAAATCCCCCCTTAGTCGTCTTTTCTCCAGATTAAATAAGTCGAAAATAGAATCTCCATGGAAAGCCATAATTTCTGATAAAATTGGGCCCAATCGTATGCTTCTGCTCTTGAAGGTCTGACAGAGAATCAGGCTTAGTTTAGTTGGGGCTTCTTGTTTGTTTTTCATACAGAACCAGGATTAAGAGAGCCATTAAAAATAGCTCTTAAAAATCTAATTGTGAAACACCCTGCATTTGCAGAGCGATAGAGGCATCCACAGTAGCTGAAACAACTTTAATGAACTTTTTAAAACAACAGCTAGATTTCAAATGAGTGTCCATTTAAAGAAGAAAATAGGCAATAAAACCCTTGGATGTATTAAAAGCAAACTCAACCTCTAAAACAGTGATTCTTAACCAGAGTGCTATGGCACCCTGGAGTGCCATGAGATCGTTTTAAGGGTGCTACGCCAATCCTGCTGTACTTCTCTTTCCAGGATATAGTGCTGGGTTAAGCCTGGAAGTGGCTGCAGCATAAATCAGTGCAGTTCTGAAGACAGGATCCTGCCTGTCTCTTTAGGACCCAATGCAGGAATTGCACTTGCTTTTCTTTCCTTCAGATACCAGGCTGAAGCTGCAATTGAAGGTTAAGAGTTAGGCAGGAGCTCTTGGCTAGGAGAGCCAAGCTGAACCTTTCTCCCCTGGTCCCTGGGAAAGGCAGCAGATTCCACTCCAGGTGGTTCTTCTCAAAGTGAATCTTGAACAGGGTCCATGGCAAGCCAGTGGGAACTGCTATGAAGCCATGCTGCACCGCACTGCACTGCACTGTACCACACCTCATGGGCTGGACCCTTTCTGTAGTAGGGACCCACGTGCCCTACAAAGGCGCCTCTCCCTGTAGGACAGAACCTCCCCTCTCCCCATTTTATAGGGCTGCTTTTTTTTTTCCTCCCCACCCTTTCTCTCCCCTCATTTTTTAGGCAATATGCTGAAAATGAGCAGTTTGCACCATGCTGGACAAACTTGTGGTTTTATTGTGAATCTTACAACATACGATATTTTGCACAAAGCCTTTGTTCCTTGAAGGAATCTTATTTTCCATGGAAGAGTCCGAGTTCTGTACCTCACACTTAAACCCCTGAGTGCCATTTCACACTTTCATTGTGTTGTAGAATCTGACCCTTAATCTCATCATATTGCTTCAGGGATAAATACATTGAAGTTTTAAGGTGTTAAGACCTCATGGTGACAGGAGCTGTAATAGTATCTTTCTACAGCACTGATTCTCAAATGGAGCCCAACTATACACGTGTGTCAGAGCAGTTATAATATTATCGTTATTCCTGCATGTTTTTTCCAGTTTGTTTAAAAATTCATTTCCAGTTAGGTTATTTTTTACACACTTTAATGCATACATTTTTTTTTTAAATGGGGTGCCACTAACGTAAGAAAAGTTATATATGTATGCCATGAGCCTAAGAAGGCTGAGAACCACTGCCCTAAAATAAAACCCTGCCACTCAGGGCTGCAAGATTGTTTGTTTTTAGCAATAGGTATAGGACTGAATGCACAAAAAGGTGGGGGCAGAAATTTACGTGGAAAATTTGGAGTGATGGGGTAGGTGAAGGCTTTGCCTGAACCTTTGAGTAAGCTGTCTGCATGTCCCTTGTTAATATGGTTCACACATTGAGGCTTGAAACTTCCCTGCTCCATAAAGTGTACATGTGGAGTCTAGTATACAAAGCCACAAGATGTCAGTGTAATCATAAGAAGCAGCACTGAACATCAGACTTCTGACCGGTATTAGAGCATAATATTCTTGTGTTAAAGCTCAGAAACAGATGCATGAATAGAATGAAACTCCATACTTTTGCTAGTTCAATATTTTGTGTAGACTATGCAGTTTAGCTACAGTTTTTAAAATTGAATTTAAAAGACACAGTAGATAAATTACAAAATGAAATTATTATTGATTATATGCTTATACCAATTAGGATCAAATGTTCGCTAATACAATATACTTCAGTTTTGAATTGCCTTGGACTGTATATTAAAAATGAAATATTCATATATAAGAATGGAAAATGAGATGTGTGCAGTTAGGGATTCTTAAAGTAACAGTGATTCAGCCTATAAATATTGGGGTGAATGTTTAGTAATAATAGTTTTTTAAACCATTTCTTACTGAGCGTACAGGTTATAACGATTGCAAAAATATATAGAATTTTTTTTTAATTTATGTACTCTCATGTTTCAATATTGCAATCTTTGTTTTGATTAAATTGTCTTATGCAAAAGCTTTCTTTTGTGTTGATTTTAATGGAATGAGAAACAAGTTATACCAGAAAAGGAAAAGCTTTAGCTGTGTTACTGTGGAGTTACACAGCCTTGTATAGGTATTCAACTCAGTGGTTCTATAAATGATTCCGTCAAAAACTTGATAGAAATTTTATACTGTGGATTGACAAATATATATATATTTAAATCTAACCCCTAAGTCTGTGAGTTGCTGGATGTGGATAAATTGCAACCAGTTTGCAGAGCTGGTGTCTTAAATGATAGTTTTGAAGTTCAACCAGTTTATGATTCTGATGGGCACATGGAGAGGTTTATTTTATTAAGAATGTGTCCGGGTCTGTGTATGTGTATGTGCACATTGAAACTTATGTTGTGGCTTGCATTTACATTGCCATATTGATTTTACTGTCATTCCTGTTTCCCCAGAAGTACACCTTTGGGCTGAGATGGGAGCCACAATTTTCTGTCCAGGAAAAGAATTAATTTTCAAGACGTTTTGAAAAATTGTACTGGAAGGCTATTTACAACTAGAGCTTTGGCAATAACACATCAAATTAATACCAAGGGGGATTATGTTTAAAAAATATATTTATCCTAATTAGTTACAGTTTTACTACTACAAACCATGCCTTCCAAGACATGAGAACCTAGGTGTCTTACTATGATTTACATTACCTTGATGCCAAAGTTCATTATGACAATAAATGTGCTCAGAATTTAACCCAAATACTAACTTGACCTATGAAGGCAATAATTCCCATATAACATTTGCCTTCCTTTCAAGTTTTTAGATTGCTAGATTATAAGGCTAGGTTTTGATTAGTTAGTCCAGTGGTACTCAGCTTTTTTAGAGTCAAGGCACAACATCCGTAACTCTTCTAATTTTAGCAGCACCACAGGTAAAATGTTAATTCATGACGGTGCTTACTTCCTCACACCTCGCATCACCCTTAGAAGTATCTCACAGCACCCCAAGTTTAAAACTACTTAAAAAAAATTCAACAGCATTAGCTATTGTATTATTGCCATTGGAATATTCACGTTGAGAACTGACAACCTTCAGAATTTGTTTTTGGCATAATGAAATCCTGCCACAATGCACAGGATGGATTAAAATGGCCCTGCAGTGGACTGAGTGGTCCTGTGAAGATGTTAAGTCAACCTAAACAATTCTTTATAATAGCATAACAACTAAATATTAGCTGACTTGGTCAAATGTCTCTTATGACCAACATCACAAACTGAATATTGCTTTGATACATTTCTACAATCGCATTAAAAAAGAAACAAATCCTTTAGTCAAAAAAAAAAAAGAAAAGCCAGCAGAAATCACTGCAGCAGTTAACTTTCTTCTAATTCAGGGCTGTCCAAATCATGGTCTACAAGGGGTTAATTTACAGCCTACAGTCTCCTACCTGTTCCTCATTCCCCTCCATCACTCTGATTGTAGCAGCTAGAGTTGCTGCAGGGCTCCCTCTATCTCCTCTGGTTTCTCCTTCCTGTACCAGCTATAGAGGGCAAGGTAGTGCAGCACAGTCTATAGTGTCCAGGGGAGTCTGCGGCCGCAATGCCTTCACAGCATGCTGCGGCTGGAGAGTCCATGACCAGTGAGCTGGGGGTGCCTGTGTGGCCTGTGGCCCAGGGCACTCATGGCCCCTTGGTACAGCCCACACAGAATGTGGCCCCTGGCTGCTTAGAAGTTGGACAACCCTGTTCTAATTCAAGCGGAGTCAACAATGTCTTCACTAGTTCAGCACTGAAAGTGAGTCATAAACAAGAGGAGGCATATAAAAAGTATCTAGCATTAACAAACATTTGCTTTCACATTGTTTAAGAACTCCAGGATAGTAGTTGCCTCCGCCCTGGACCTGATATATGCCTGAGTTGGGTGAGGAAGGCTCCAGGAGCATGGGAAGAGTAGGGGAAGGGAGGTGCTGGGCTCAAAAGCACAGATGTATGCCTTCCCACCCACCTGGAGCAAAGTGTACTTCTCAGAGCTCAGTGGTGACCAGAATGTGGGCAGGGTAGGGCAGCAGCACAAGCAGGAGTCCTCCAGAAGAGCAGCTATGGGCACTGCTTGTCTTCAGGATGCTGGGGCAGGCATAGGGTGCCAGGTAGGGGGAGATCAAGCAGTTACCTCCTCACATAGGGGCTGTACACCCTTAAAAGGAACACCCTTCAAAGGATCTCACAAAATTCTGGTTGAGAATTACTGAGTTAGTCTGACCTCCTGTACCATGCTGGTCGTAAGACTTTCTTGAATTAATTCTTAATTGAACAGCATCTTATCTACTAAGAAAAAAAACATTCAATCTTAATTTATAACTTGCCAGTTATTGAAAATCCACTATAATCCTTGGTAAATTGAGGGCAATTCATCATTGGAACACACCTTATGGTGTAGAGAGAACTCTTTCAGCCTTAGGAGACATTTATTCTTTTTTCCTTTTTTCTTTTCTTTTTCTTTTAGAAGATGTTATTTGGGAAATGACTATACGATTGATGAAGTTTCCCTAAAAGTTGACAGGTTATAAATTTACCCTGTTCACACGGAAAAATCTGGCGCCAAAGAAAAACAGGACTTAATAGCTTGGCAAAAAGCTTAATCCCTGAGGAGAATTATTGCTGAGAGTAGTCTTTCACTAAAGCTCTTTTTTTTCCCTGCACTTTAGACTTCAGAGACCGAAAGGCTTTCTTACGTGGGAAACAACTTTGGCACGAGCGCCTTGAAATGTAACTCCCTGTGCAGGTATGTGTTGCAGGTTGGGGAAGCTGTTGTTCTGCTTAGTTGAGATGTTTGTCTTACCCAGAATTTCAGTTAATTTATGTGGAACAAGATTTCCAAAAGAGTTGAGCATGTTTGAGCCTGTACTGTTCTCAAACTGTGTATGCACAGTAAAAGAAAACATGTGAGTGACCCTACTGAGATGTGAGTGGCTCTTGCAGCATCCAGCAATAATGCCAGTAGTTTTATAAATACTGTACTCAAGTCTTGCTTGATTTAAAAAAAGTAAATTAAACTTGTTTTAAGGTAGATAGATGAAGTATCCACCTGTGGGGTCCACAGCTCAAATCTTGAAGGTAAATTTTTGTTGTAGACTGTTTATAAAGATTTAGTTTGATTATGAGCTAAATTTGGGGGCCAAATCTGATTTGCCTTTTCCCTTTAAATTTGCCAATTAATCTATTTGAGTCCTGTTTTCATCTGTGCACCTCACATTGATTACTGATTTCAAGCCACCTAACAACTGAAGTATTGTAGCAGGGGGGAAAGCAAACACATAAAGCATAGGGGAACAATTATGTTAGGTTTTTGTTTTGAGTCATGCAAGGTAAAATGGGGCAGAAGACGCTGTTTTAAAGTTTAATCTCTCGATGTAATTTGGCTCTGAACTATTTGATTAAAATAAACTAACACTTTTTCTACTGTTAATTTTTTAAGTAGGAAAGTCCCAACTAAAATGGTCTAAAAGGTTAAAGAGATTACATGCTGGTCATGTATTTTTGTTCTTCTCTTTCTCAAAGCTAATGAGTAGAGCTCTGACTTTAATTTTGACAGCACTTAATTTAAGATACCATGGTTGCATCAAGACTCTAAGGACAGTTTTATACTTTGTCTAGAAAATTAAACTCGGAACCAATTAGTCTAATGAACATTTATGCTACAAATATCAATGATATGCCATTTTTATAGTGATTTAGGGCCCCTTCTCTGAACACTCGGATCACTTTGTATGATTAAGAGACAGTTTTAATGACTTAATTGATCCGTGGATGAGTCACTGGAGGGCCCTAGACATGTGCCTGGTTAATGTGAGAATAACTCTTGAAGTAGAAGGGATAGAAAGTTGGCTTTCTGAGGCTCCACAGTGCAGAGGGCTCAGGTTGTTAATTTGCCCATTCTTTCTGACCTTCTGTCAGTATGTTTAAGGTCTTCAGACTCTTCCATTCTTAATTCTTGGTCTTCACTGTCTTCTGGGAGTTAAATTTTCCTTGCAATCCTATGATAGAATTACCTCTGTAATTCTTCTAGCAGCTAGCAGCCCAAGTGTGTCCTTGGAACAGCCTTCTGAATGTTATTAGTGAGCAGCTAGTATTTTTGTTCTTTTTAGTCCTTGGCTAAACTCTGCAAGAACCCCCTTTAATTTGATTTAAAGACAGATTATATTGATTCTACTTAACTCATTAAGACGCAGAGAGGAACTACAAGGATGGTCAGGGGAGTGGAAATCCTATGCAAGAGAAGATTAACAAAGCTTGGGTTGTTTAGCCTTGGATAGGATAGCTATGGATAGGTTTGCTATCCATAAATACACCAGTAACTAAACATTAGGAAGGAAAGTGGAGCTATTTAAGGTAAAGGACAATTTTGGAACAAGAATAAATAGGTATAAAATAGTGAATTAATGTAGTCATAAAATTAGAAGGAGTATTCTGTCAAAGCAGTGGGGCTCTGGAATGAACTCCCAGCCAGAGTAATTAGTGGGATAAAACAGCTGCATTTAAGATGGTTTGTGAAAGGAATTATATGATGTAGTACATGTAGTAGCAAGGGACTGGACTCAAACTGAAGTTCAAATAGGACTCAATTTATCTGAACTTACAGCTGCAGCTGAACTATTATTTTGAAATGTACAGAGTTCATCCCCCGACCCCCACATACATAAGTGGCTAGTGTTACGCTGTAGTCATGCATCATCTCCCCAAAATTAGTTTCAGTCTAAAAAGTAACCCAGAGAGGAGCAAATCCCAAGCCATATGGAGGGGAGCAACTGTATACTTCCTGTATGTCATCAAATCAGTGGTCTCTTAGCTGGAGAAGGAGGATTCCATCAGAAGACACTTGTAGCTCACATTTTGCCAAGCTGTGGAGGTCTGGTCAGAAGTGGATTGATATATCACTGTCTCAGGAGAGAACAGGGGGAAGGACCCCGAATAAGAAAAGAAAGTTACGGGGAACAGAATAAACAAGAGGGAGTGGGAACAAACGTAAAAGTTAAAACAAGAAAAAACTGTTTACCTACAGCAGGAGCTGCGGCGCAGCGGGAACAAGAAGAGAAGCCCGTGCGGCTCGTTATCTGTGTCTTTATCCAGCTGAGGCTGGCCAAAGACATCACCAGCAATCACCGGCCAGCGGGGATAAAAATGGCTGACGGCGGAAGAATGGAGAGAGGGAGAACGGACCGGAGGAGCGTGTGGCCGCAGGACCCGCTCCGGGAATCCCTCAGGAGGGAAGGAGCACTGGACGAGGAGCCAGAGGAGCTCCTGATGCTGGTCTTGGCAGCGGCGGCAGGGAACAGGTCATCAGCGCTGGAGACAAGCCAGAAGCAGCCCCTGCAATCTGCAAAGGCAGCAGCAACTGGGGGAGCAGAGAAGGGCATACGAAGACCCACAACATAGCAAGTGGGAGTATTGGGAACAGTTGGGAGGAGGAGGAAGTAGCCCCATTGGGAAGGTCCTGGCAGGAGCAACAGGAAGGGCTATGGAAAAGCAGGGCACCTACCCTGAACACAGAAAGTAGCCAGCCATACACGGAGGAACCACGAGACACCCGGATGGGGACGCTCCAGAAAGGAGAGAAGTGGGGCAGCACAGGGCTTGCAGAAAGAGCTGAAAAGAGGGAAAGGACAACCCGAGCAGGAGGCTACGGGTATAGGATCCAAGCAGGGGTCATACCCTAGTTAGACCGGAGGGAACTAGATACCCAGTACCCGATCGTAAGGGACCAGGTTCCCAGCGAAACGGTAGACGTGTTGTCTTGTGGTTTTCTTTTGTGTTTCCCCATGTGAAGGGGTTGAGAGGCAGGATGGGCTTATGTAAATAGAGTAATTGGTGCAGGGCCCGTAGGGCTTTTCATTGCAATTCAGTCCTGAGGGCAGGAGCTCATTCTAGGCGAGGTTCCACAACCGGGACCTCCAATCATAGAAAGCCCATGACAGAGTAAGCGAATCAGCCTCCAGAGCTGATACTCAGGACGGGAAGAAACCTGAGAGGCCCCACAGCTACAGAAGAAGGGGGACGTAGCCCAGGAAGATTGAGCGATCCATCGAGGTGGCATACGGTCGGGGTGTAGGGGTGGCGGAGTCCCACAAGTGACCATCGGGCAGACTGTGTGCCGCAGAAGGACCCTGTGTAGTCAACTCCCCCACTGGGAACATTCAAAGTCGTGGCAGGTGAGATAGGGGAAGACTGCTCCAGGAGTGAACAGGTACTCAGTAGTTTACGGGAGTCTGCAAGGCGTACACCACCCATTGCCCGCACCAAGGTTGCATGTGACCGGGTGTTCGAGGCCCAGCGGTCACAATCACTGAATCCATGAATCACCTTATCTTATCTCCTCTGAAATTGAGCTGTGAAGGAAGGTAGCTCTGAATCTCTTTAAAAGAAATGACAAGGTCCTGGAACTCCTTAGTGGAGTCAGTTTCTGGGAAGCTGCCAGGCGTAGAGGCAAAGATGCATTTTTAATCGGAGAATAAACCATGTTGAATTTCTGCTCCAAGAACCAAAGGAAACTGCAGAAGAGCTGCCCAACTTGTGATATAATTGAAACAAAAAAATCTGTGTTTGAGAACTAGGGTTTTAAATGTCACTGTCCTTGAAATTCTGAATGTGGCTGGTCCTGACCCCCAGCAGCCTTAGAAAAACTTCATCCATGGACTCCCAAAGTGAAGGGCTGTGCATACAGGGGTTGCTTTTAGAGAAATCATTGAGGTCCTTATAGGCAAAGCAAAGGAAGAGTAGAATGGAAGCTGGCACTTTGGCATCTAGACACCCTTTCTGCGTGCTTCAGAGTTCATTTCAATGCCTTAGTTTTAACTCACAAGTATAAAAATAAAGCCTTCAATGCAGCTTTTATAGATCTTCGTACTGTGATGGTCTAGGTGTTTGTAGGCATTGGAAAATTGGTCTTTGCAGAGCAGTTTAGTGGTAACAGTGGTCCATGCAAAGTACTGAGCCATATAATCTTAATAACATATTTCACTTATGCTGAATCATTTCCCACAGGTACTTTGTTGGTGTGCTAGACAAGGACTCTGGACAGATGGAAGTTTATAATGCAGAATTGTTCAATATGCAGCCACTGTTGTCAGGTGGGTGGAAAAGACTACACCGAGTCCTGTGAAGTACCTCTATACTTGGTGTACATTGCACTTAGCTAGAGGCCTGTTTTTGAATGTGACCGTTTCTCCACATTTTAAGTGTCCAATGTTACATGCGTCCTTCTTGGTTCCTTGGTTATGTTATATAGGACAAAAAAGAGCATATTGATTTTCTTAAGGCCATATTTTTGGAATAAGTGCCCACAATACACTTATTTCCAGTACATTAATGGTAAGTACAGTGTGGAAAGACACAGAGTGGTAAATGGGACAACTATAGCTATGAAGTGATACTTTGAAAGGAGGTTAAAAGGCTGGGAGATAGAAGCATTTACATCAGTAGCAACCTGTGAACTTGTTTCTGTCCTAAGAAAACTAGTGATGATGTCCTCTGCTTAGTATGGAGGACTATGTTGTCAGCATTCTGGGTAAGAATATAACCCTTGGACAGAGCAGTTCTTCAGTAGGAAACAAGAGGAGAATATTCTTTATCCTCAGTGAATTGTTTCCTTTGTGCCCTCATTTGCTATCATGCCAAGCATGAGAAATTGAGAACTAGTTTGCTAAATTTTAATGTAACATAAATATAACAGTATGATTACTGAATTCATAAATGTTACTGACTGACCCAGTTAGACCCATGTACTAATTTTTGTTCTTTTGTAGATGATGTAATAGAAGATGACCTATCAGATTATCAAAGTAAATCCTACAGAGAGAAGGTAAAAGTTGAAACCCAGTCTTTTTCTAACATAATTACCCAGCTAATCATGGTAAATGATATTTGCCTGGGATTGAGGTGTTCAGTTTTGTAATTAATGGGTGTAAGTTATCATTTTAACCTATGCTGAAGTTCAGCAGTTCTTATGAAGAGACATAATGGAATATCTTTATCTTTATTTTAGGTATGGCTCCTGTCTAGTGGTTTTAGCGTGTACAGGACAAGCCACCAACAGATTGGGCTCCATGGGCAGATCAGATTTTGAAATGGGGGATGCAGATTGTGTAGTGCACTATCACATATGTCATAACATATATTTTTTTCCAGTTAAGAGATGCTAGAAGATATATTATATATGCTAGGGGCCCAGCAGTATATTATTCAGTTTAAGATCAAAGTAAAACCAAATACAATTTTATTGAAATGGTCGCTGACTATAAATTAAGTTAAAAACACAATAAACTAGGCAAAATAGTCAAAATATGTTATTTTATTATTCCTGTAGTCAAGATAGGGAAATGTACATCTCTTATTCAGACTTGTAAAATAAAATCTAGCCTCGTTGAGCATCTTTACAGTGCATCCAGCACTGTCAGTCATTTCCACACCTGCATTAATGTTCTCCTAAGTAAATATTACCACACCTGAGTTTGTTTCCAACTGGAACTAAAAACAGTCTGAAGGGCTGTTTAAAAGAAGAGAGAGATTGCCAGGAATGGCTAACAGACAGCAAATTGCAAAATATTGTGATTAATGGAACATCATGACCATTAAAAAGGAGAGTGGGTCATTAACACCTGTGGAGAGAAGAGAGATTAATAGGAATCAGGTGGAGTATAATGAGCCATAAAGTCAATTGACTGCCTCAGTACTGCCTGAATAGAAATGCTACTGCCACTGCTGGCAGTTGGTTTAAGCTTTTTGGTGAAGCAGGAATCAAAGGGCAGGGGTGGGGGGCATTGACTACACCAGTGCGTGCACCCCTTCACCCCCTTCTCCCCCCCATCCACTCCTGTTAGGCTCTGTCCACAAATTGATACCTAGAAAATAGCAAGCTGGTTTGGTTCTTTGCCTCAGCAAAACATAGCTATAATTGTCATCTGAATTTAACATTTTAACATTTCCACTCTAGCATAAATTTACGTGTCTAACTTGTGGTGTGTAATCTCAGAGATAATGGGACTTCTCACAGTGCATGTTGAGGAAAAGCACTTTTCCCCAAAGAAGACTCTTTGCAAACATAGCAAACTGCTGCAATATTGGAAATAATAAATATTAAAACCCTCATGCATGTTCACAGCTGAAAAATGGTTTGGAGCTTAATAACAAGGAGCATTAGCTCATCCACTGTGTTGTGTATTTGGTTAGTTTAATGTTAGTGTAGGAAATCCCTGTTTACATGTCTAATCTGCCATTTCATTAGATAATGGCCTGCTTAATCTGGGCTGTTGGCCATGGTCCTGCAACCAGCTCCAACCAGTGGTTTTTCATCCGATCAAAATGTATGGGCTTCTGTAGTTTTGCTAACCTGGGTCTGGTTATGAAATGACATATTTGCAGGGTATTGTTCAGATTTTCTAGAGTGTGGGCAGTGTGGGAGTTGTCTACTCACAAGCTATTGTATGTCCTAAATTCATTTTTATTAACTTATTTCTACCCCATGATAGTGATTACTCTTTTTTAATATAGCTTATCAATATATTTCTTTTCTGGTTGATCTTTATATGATGATTTAAAGCTGAATTTATTTACTTATAACTTTGACTGTGAAATGTATTTCATTTCAAGAGAGGAAGAGGGTGAACTTTCTTTTATACTGGGTGGGCCAAATATGGTCCATGGGCTGAATCCGGCCTGCCAACAGATTCGATCTGGCCCATGAGAGGATGTCCACCAATTAACTAGATCTAGCTCTTGGGCTGCTGGAGGTTGTAGCCTCCGCATGGTGCCAGGCAGGTAGAACTGCTTCCACCCAGCAGCATCAAGCATCAGCTGTGGACCCAGGTGGAGCTTCGCCACAGCCGATGGACAGCAGGGTCAGCTGTGGACACCGCAGGCAGGATTGGGAGCCCAGACACAGAACCTGCTAGTTGCATCCACAACTGACCCACCACCATCCTGGGGCAGTGGAGAGAGAGAGAGTGAGGAGCGAGAAGAGAGAACATGATGGGGAGAGAAGAGAAGTGGGGGGAGTAGACAGACAGGAGAGAGTGGGGAGGAGAGAGAGAGGAGAAAGGTGGGGAGAGAGGGGAGAGACTGGGGAGGGGGGAACAGAGGAGAGAGAGAAGAGAAAGGGGAAGGGAGGAGGAAATGAGAGGACAGACAAAGCAAGTTACAAGTCTCCAACATGCGTTTAGTCTCCTTCCAGCTGAAATAATTGACCACCCCTTGGCAACTTCTCCAGTTCAGGATGTGTTTTCCCTAAGGTTCCCGCCAAAGCTTTCCAAAGAGCGTGCCTTCTTTTCTCGGCACAATAATTTGCATTTCTTTCTCATACAGGTGGATTCATGCATTGAAGCTTTTGGTTCCAACAAGCAAAAACGAGCCCTGAACTCTCGAAGAATGAACCAAGTTGGCAATGAGACTTTAAATATGGCTGTAACTAGAGCAGCAGAAAACATCATTGGTGCAAAGGGTGTAGCTAGTAAGTAATGAGAATAATAGAGAAAAATCTTTGAAGACTTTATGATTCGATGCATCTTTCTTTCCCCCTATCTCCTATGAGAGTATACTGACCCCAAGGATTGGAGGAAGAAGACAGGCTTGTCAGGAGTATGAAATGTGTCAGACGTCGGCAATCTTTTGGAGCCACAGGCTGTCTTAACAAAGCTAAGTCCAAAGGCAGGCCAACACGGTCATAAGTGCTACCACTGCTCTCAGTGATGCAGCCTTGCTTTCCCTCCTAGCTGTGCGAACCTCCCCAGAAATGCCATGGACATCCCCTGTCTCCAAATTGTCAAAGAGGTCCCAGTTTCACAGGCTGGATCAGTAACAAGGGAGGATCAGTGAAAGTGTGGGTCCGTTACTGAATGGGGAAGATAACTTAGTGACAATGGATGTAGAAAAGGCTGAAGTACTGGATGCCTTTTTCTCCTTAGTCTTCTGGCAACAGAACAGGTTTGGGACTATGTAGGAAACCTGGACATATACAAGTCCATGGGGCCAGACGGCATGCACCGAAAGGAGTTGGCCGATGTAATTGCAGAGCCACTGGCCATCACCTTTAAAAACTCATGGCAATTGGGAGAGGTCCCAGATGATTTGAAAAGAGCAAATATAGTGCTTGTATTTAAGAAAGGAAAAAAAAGAGGATTCAGAGAACTACAGACCTGTCAGCCTCACCTCAGTTGCTGGAAAAGTCATGGAGCAGGTCCTCAAAGAATCCATTTCTAAGCACTTGGAGGAGAAGTCAGCATGGATTCACCAAGGGCAAGTCATGCCTGACCAACCTGATTGCCTTCTATGATGAGATGACTGGCTCTGTGGATGTGGGGAGAACAGTGGATGTGGTGTACATTGACTTTAACAAGGCTTTTGATATGGTCTCCCACAACATTCTCACAGGAAAGCTAAGGAAGCATGAGTTGGATGAATGGACTGTAAGGTGGATAGAAAACTGGCTGGATCATCAGGGCTCAGAGGGGAGTAGTCAATGGCTTGATGTCTAGTTGACAGCTGGTATCAAGTGGAATGCCCCAGGGGTCGGTCCTGGGGCTGGTTTTGTTCACTGTCTTCATCAGTGACCTGGAAGATGGAATGGAGTGCACCCTCAGCAAGTTTGCAGATGACACCAAGCTGCGGCGAGTAGTAGATATGCGAGAGGGTAGGGTTAGGATTCAGAGAGATCTAGACAATTTGGAGGTTTAGACTAAAATAAATCTCATGAGGTCCAATAAGGACAGGTACAAAGTCCTGCACTTAGGACAGAACAGTTCCATGCACTGGGACAGACTGGGGGCTTACTGGCTGGGCAGCAGCTGTGTAGAAAAGGACCTGGGGGTTACAGTGGACAAGAAGCTGAATACGAGCCAACATTTGCCCTTGTTACCAAAAAGACTAACGGCATGCTGGGCTACATTGGCAGGAGTGTTGCCAGCAGATCAAGGGAAGTGATTATTCCCCTCTGTTCAGCACAGGGAAAGCCACATTTGGAGTACTGTGTCCAGTTTTGGGCCCCCATTACAGAAAGGATGTGAATAAATTGGAGAGAGTTCAGCGGAGGGCAACAGAAACAGTGAGGGGGCTGGGGGACATGAGTTACAAGGAGACATTGAGATAACGGCCTATGTAGTCTAGAGAAGAGAAGACAGAGTGGGGATTTAATAGCAGCCTTCAGCTACCTGAAAAGGGGTTCCAAAGAGGATGGAGCTAGAGACTGTTCTTAGAGGTGGCAGATGACAGAACAAGGGGCATTGATTTCAAGTTGCAGCAAGGGAAGTTTAGGTTAGATATTAGGAAAAACTTTCTCACTAGGAGGGTAGTAATGCACTGGAGCAGGTTACCCAGAGAGGCTGTGGAATCTCTACCTTTGGCTGTTTTTAAGACCTGGCTACATAAAGCCTTGGCTGGGATGATCTAGTTGGGGATGGTCCTGTTTGAGCAGGGGTTGAACTAGATGACCTCCTGAGGTCCCTTCCAACCCTAATTTTCTATGATTGCTTGGTTGGCCAGATTGCTTGGCTGGTAACCTGCAGGCCATAGGTTACCAGCCACTGTTCTTTAGGAGTGGCATTGGGGAAATTTGAACAGCCATGAAAGAACCCTTTTTTCCTTACTAGTCCCTACATCCAACTATAAGAAGATCTTGGAAAATCAGTCTCCCCATCTATTGCATGACCTAGTCTCATAGAAAGACCAGTCCATCATGCTGACAATACTTGCTAAGTTCTTAAGAATGATACTGCTTTAGATCTGCATGAAGGACCAGTTGTTCCAGAAGCATTAAAACCTGCAGATTATCCATTCTTTCGATGTAGGTTTAGATCAGTCAGATGGACAGTAGAAACCTAGACTCTTCTTATGTGCTACCTTGCAGTATTGCTTCTCCATCTCCCTTCATTGCCCCTAGTGGGGATTGCAAATCCTTAGGCGTAATAGCAGTGGAGGGACAATACTGGCAATAAAACTGTGGAGTAACATATATATGACTTAAGTTTCTAAATATAAATTACTGTGGTGTTAGAGACTTTAATGAGGGATTGGGGCCCCACTGTGGACAAACACCCACCAAAAGCTGGATTCCTCTTCCAGAGAGCTGTCGGAAATGCATTGCTGTGTTCTGTATGCGCAAGATGCTCTGTGTACTGTAAGTAACTCTGCTTGGGGAGAGGTAACTTCTGATGAAGTGGCCTGTTGCTTATGCATCTGTGAATTAGTTAGTCTGTAAGATGCATCTCTGCCCTGCCTTCTTCTATACTTAGAGAGGAAAAAGAGGAAAATTTTGAAAAATATCATTGAGAAATTGATTTATTACCTCGTATAGAAAGCTTCTGTTACACAGACCACAATCCTCACATTTTAAGCAAGGAATTCCCTTTGAGTTAAAAGCAAGTGTTTGGTTTGAACTTTTCTTCCATTTCTTATTAGCGGTGGTTCATGTATTCACTCTTGTCTCCCTCTTACTTTGAAAGCTTTGGTCAGTGATGCAGCTCAGGACGATGTGGAGGAGGTCTCTCTCTTCCTGCCTCCATGTCATGAAGAGGCTGACAAACCAGAGAACGTCTACAGATTTGAGGACCGTATCCTTTTTGGGTCATCATGCTGCTTATTCACCAGAGCGCATCAGGGTAAAGCTTTAGACTCCAGGGAGAAGAGCAAGGTCCTGGCAGTGCCTTTATGAGTCTGCTGAGGAGAGTCAGTTCCATTTATGAACAATGAGCCAGGGGTGGAGGATCTGTCATGCTGCTATGAGGTATTTACCTACAAGTCAGTGTCTTGCTTCTTGGGCTGATTCTTATAGAGTAAGTGATTTTTCTGCTTTCCCTATGGTACCTGCTGAGTAGGCACCAAAGCACTTATAATGGCAGATGGATTTATGGAGAGCAAGGGCTAGAATTTGGACTGGTGAGCCAAGAGAAATTTTTGAATAAATCTAAATTGATTCTACAGGGGCATCCATCTTACCTAATTCCAAGTTCCCACGATTATATTTCCCCTACCCATAGAGTGTCTTCCCCAGCTAGCAGGGCTGGAAACAGCATGCCACACTGATGTAAACTGTTGATGTAAGCTGTACAGCAATGGACAAAACCAACTCTTTTCTGTCCTTTACATATATGCTGCTAACTTGTCTCAGAGGGGTGTAGTGACATTCACTGTTTGAAAGCCTCTTAATCCTCAGAGGAGAGGGCAAGATGTTGTTCTTTATTGTTTCTTAAAACTTCTCCAGTCATCTCCTCTGCTGAATATGAAGCCCTGCAGGCTCCAGCTGCAGCTCTTACTAATCTTACTTCTGAAGAGATCCTTAAGAAGCCAGAAGAAGAGAGGTAAGGATGTCTAAACGTCTCGATGAGCCAAAAATAGTGGTCACTTCCTTATGCTTCATGTTCTAATGCGTCTCTCCTCTTTCTTCTAGCCTCTGTTCCTTTGTTCTAGAAGATCTGAAGTCTATGCCTGTAGATGAGAGCAGCCGAGACCATAAGGCACGGTGCCTGTGGTTCCTGGATACCCTTATCAAGTTCAGTTACAAGAAGGTGATTAAGAAGAAATGTAAGTTGATAACAAAAGAACTTTCTCCCCCATGTACCTTTCAGCAATGCATTGGGATTCATTTGGTAACTAATGGATTCTTTTGTCCAGAAAAACTAGAATTCTATCAAGATGACAGACATAATCTAACAGGCACCTATCAGACAAAGCTAATGTTTTTGTACTAAGGTGATATTTTCAAAGCAGTCAAAGGAGTTTAGACACATCTAGTGGAAGCTAGGTGTTCAATCCCCCCTAGAATGATTTTAAGAATCTCAGCCTATAAGCAATGTGATTTAAAAGGTCTCTTTCCCCACTAATTCCCCTCCCCGGGAGGTGATGAAGCATGTGGTGCATGCATGTTGGCATATTTTTAGTGATGAAACAAGCTTCCATTTAGGAATATAAATTGCATTTTCTTGTGAGCCAAAAGTAAGTCTTAAAGTGAAAAAGCCACAATTATTCAAGACTTTGCAGTTTTCTTTGTCTTTGCAAAAATGGCAACATCTACAGACTGGTAGCTCTTTTCCTTAAGGCAGTTACACAGAGAAACATGATGTCCTTTTTTCCTCATTGATGTTAAAATTTTATTAGACTTAATCCTATCTACCGCTGAGCTGTTCCTTTTTCCTTGTCAGTTAAATAGTCCCTTCCTGTGAATGAGTCAGGACATGGACTTGAATCCCCCAAAACTATTTTCATGCAATAATTTTCTCATACTTTATATATATTCTTAGCAGTACTTCGCTCCTGTGAATAAAACTTCCTAATCTTGAATGTTCCACGGGATTCACAAAACCTGCAAAAGACAAAAATAATGACTGGAACTGGTTGGAAATCAAACATCATGAGACACTCAATATGGTCTTGACAGGTGGCAACACTTGCTGTGCTCCCTTGCAGCTGCTTGCAGACCCACTTCATTTGCATATTTAGTCTCCAACCAGCTTCAGTTCCACTGCTTCCAGCTAATGTAGTTTGCTCACCATGGCATCCAGAAGGATTTTACTTTTAAAGATGCAATAATTGCAGTTCTTGATGGCTCCAGAGAAAACCTTTAGGTTGAGATTTTTCAAAAGGAATTTAAATGGACAACTCTCATCATTATCAGTGGGAATTGTGCAGGTAAATTCCTTAGGCAGTTCTGAAAACTTCAGCATGAAACATTTTCTTCTTTTAAACAAACAAGCCACGTTATATTGAAATTCTACAATTCCCTTTCCCGCTCCCCCTGCCCCCCCCATGTGTTGGGAATCCAGAAGGAATGTCATTGACTTTCTGACTCGTGGGTAGTGGTACAAGTGGCCTGAAAACAAAAAAAAAACTAACCAGTTGTAAGGCAGAAGGTAGGGCAGGATGGCACTGAAAACTGGTTTAGAGAGGCACAAGCTTTCATCGGCAATAAACCTACTTTGTCCAATGCTATGTGATGAACCTCTGACATCAGCATCTGGCAAAGTAGGTTCATTGCCTATGAAAGTTCATGTCTCTCTGAACCAGTTAGTCTCTAAGGTGCCACCTTGCCCTACTCTGCCTAACTTCAGACTTGCACCGCTAACCACCTCTGTAAACAGTCTGAGGAGTAAGAAGGAAATGAGATTTTTTTTAAGCTGTGTCATTTAATTAGTTTTTAAAAAAAACTATAGAATGACATGTATTTATTTCTGACTGTTCAGGCATTTCTGAAGTCCTATTTTCAAGTATGGTTTAGGCCATTGGATTCCTAAGACTGATTGAAAGCCCATAAGTAGGGACCTACCAAGTTCACAGCAGAAGTGGGGTGCACGGCAGCTCCTTTAATCGTTCATGTTCCCATGTGTACCCCTCCCCTCCTGCTGTTGATTGGCAGAGGGGACCCACAACTCCCTCCTGTTAGGCGAGGAAGCAAAAACTACAGTTTTAAATATGGTGTCGTTTTTGCCTCTCCGCCAATCAGAAGCAAGCATTAGGGCTGCTGGGGCTCCTCAGCCAATCGTCAACGGAAGGCAAAACCGGCGCCATATTTAAAACTGCAGTTTTGCCTCCCTGCCAATTGGGAGCGAGCTGCAAGCATGGCCCCTCCACCAATCAGTGGTGGAGGGGTGTGCAGGGGAATCTGCAAAATTAAAGGAGCCACAGTGCATCCCACTTCTACCGTGAATTTGGTACATCCCTACCCATAGGATATTGGTGTACTTTGCCTAAGCTGCTTTTGAGTCTTAATGTAGATGCTCTAACAAGTTGGACCAAATATTGATATATGTATTCTTAAGAGGTGTATGAAACCAGCATGGTATTGTTTAATTAATTCTTAAAATGATTGCATGCGTAATCTGCTTGTATTTATCACTTCATTGAAAAAAATCTTTTTGTTCTAGGTCCGATGGGGCCTGACTGTCCACGCATCATTAACAAAAAACTCATGAAAAATTTCACTGCACTAACGTACAACAGTGGCAGGTAGAGAATGGGTTTTCTCTAACATATATTTCTGAGGGGTAGACAGCAAAGTTCAAGTGAAAAAACTACCACTATACACATGACAGGGAAAGCATCTTTTGAGCCATATGCCCTTTGTAGGAATCTGAATTGTTGGTGTCTTCTCTGTGTAACGCCTTTGGATTTTAGTGCAGAAAGGTGATTCTTATATCTGTATAAAAATTATTCTCCTCAGCTCCCTGAGTGAGGTCAGAGGAGTCAATCTGGTGTGAAAGGAGACTCTGGACTTGTGTTTCAAAATCAGTGCTTCTTTAAATTAAAATTGTTTGAAAATCTGAGAGAAATGTCACCAGTAACTGGTTTCTGGTCAGTGCTGGCCTGAGTTGTACAGGCTGGTTTCAGATCATCAAGCTCACATTAACAAGGTGCACCTCTTCACCACCGCTCCACTCTGTGTTGCGGTTCCAAGATCTCCCAGCTGGGGCTGCCTCTCCCAGCTTGCTGCTAGAACAGAGAGATTGTTCTTATCAGAGCAGTAAAGTTCTTCTGTGTCAGAGCTGTGGCTCCCTCTGGGCTCTGGGTTCTGTTGCTGCTTGCCACAGCTAAACCTTTCAGCAACTGAGCTGTTGCCAGAAGGCGGTGCCAGAATACTGCCCTGAATTTAACATTTCCCATGTTCTGCACAAAGACTCTCTTAACTGTTGAGAATGTGAGAACTGTTTGTCCTGTCCATAACAGCATGGTTGTCCTTTCATAGCCTTTGCATTGTTGTGCAAGGAAATATCAAATAAACAGAGCCATTTCAATCCAAACATTTCTGTTAGGAATAGTTAGTCTTTTGCATCCTGAAAGGCTTCCAGGAGGTCCCTGACACCTGCAAAGTAATCACTGTATCGCATCGCATACCAGATGCCTACAAATACAAGACACCTTGTTTTTGGAAGGCAGAATGTAGAGAGAAGATTTTTCCAGAGCCATGGCTGACTGTGTGACATAAAGTAAGTCCTTCTGGAAACAGGATATTAAGGAAGTATGACATCCCAGGAGACAGTCTGTTTAAGGCAGCAGGAACTTTTTGGTGTGGCTGGACAGCAACAAGGGTAGGCTCTAGACCCCTGCAAAAGCAGTAGCAAGACTGTTAATTCTTTACTGTAAACAGCTTTGTATGTAAGTTCCTGTAAAAAATACCAAGCTTCTCCAAGATGCTACAGAATGCATGCAGCAATTCACTGGCCCTCAGCTGGCTCAGTTGCTGCTTCAGACACAAGCTACAGTTCTTGGCTAAGAGCTACAGAGACCTGTGCACGGGTTAACATAGGACTCCACCCATTCTGCTTGCTATGGCCAGAGATGAAAGGTAACCATCCTGGCAGCATTAAAGCACAGCATGTGCATGCTTTTATTCCGGTGAAGAAAAGTCAACTTCCCCACTTAAAACACTCGCACCAGTTTTGGAGGACTGTTTGGGAGCAGGGTGTGTGCGCTATGTGAGTAAATACAGTAATTTCACCTTCACTCTTAATTTTAGTAAAAGTGACTTGTGGACGAACAGATGTGGTTTCCACTTAAAAAGTTGTTCTGCAGGCCAGTTAGGGCCAGACACCCTTGTGTATTTACAACACTTTCAAAGTTGTGGCAGACAAAACTGGCCGCATTTTCCCGGGGTCTGATTCCAGTTCTGTGTACATTCTGTTTGCAGACACAGTCCCCAGTGGTTTATGCTTTGGCTTTGTTAAATTTTTCCTCCTTTATGACTTTTTATTCTTCAGGATCCAGAATTTAATCTCTGCTTCGATGAAGGCTAAAATCACAGCATATGTCGTAGCTCTGGCCTTGCACATTAACAAGTTCCAGATAGACCTGACACTCTTACAGAGGGACATGAAACTCCATGAGACCAGGTGAGAGCACTGGTGCAGTTAATGACTGCAGACCTGCAACATTGAAGAGGGGCAAGTGGGATGGCGGCATGGAAGGAGAGCCTGTTTTCAGTTCTTCAGCTGAGAGTTTGACTGATGCAGCAATGAGAACTTACTGCGAGAGGCGAGCCTGCCACTGGTGGGATGCAGTTCCCTGTTCAAGATCAAGCTGTTCTGTGAGGTCATTTTTAGCTCTGACATGGCACTATTTTTCAGTACATCTCAAAGCATTTTGCAAAAGGGGGACATTGTTCAATTCAGATGGGGAAACTGAGGCACAGGGAAGTGATTTCCATAGCGTCACCCAGCAGGCCAGTGGCACTGCTTAGCCCAGTCCTGTGCTGTATCTATTAGGGAAGTGCCTTATCCTGTAATTCCACGCTATTCTTCTCACTCCATTCACTGTCTGAGCAAGATGGAATCTGACTCCCTGGGGGCGCAGGGGGGTGGTCCTGTTCTGTGTGTGTTTGCAGAGAGAACAGTCTCCGCCACGGAGGCCAGAATAAGGTTTTGTTTAAACACGTAGTTGTCAGCATGCCACCCCACCTTTGCAAGCAGTATTCAGTATTCAGAATTCTTTTTGCCTATCCCTGGTGCAGATAAGACTCTCTTTTTTCCTGAGTGAAGAGGGAGGGTTAACTGGATAAGGTGTTTGAGGCAAGAGCTGGTCAGCTGGGATAGGGAAGGACAGCTTGGGTGAGTAAAGGTTTGCAAAGCCATGTCCATAGTGAAAAACATTGACTCCATGTTCATCATTGGAAAGGTTGCTTTCTTGCTTAGTTTTTTTTTTCTGGGACAATGAATATGTCCATGTTGAAGCTGCATTTGCTTTGGTTTAACTGTAAAGCATGCTGTTGTCAACAGGTGTCAGTCAGAGCCTGATCCAAAATCATAAAATGTAGAGGGGTATTTCCACTGACCTCTGTGGGCTCTGGATCAGGTCTTCAATGATTAAACTGAAAAATGATCATAACTGTAATCAAATAGTCTGGTGGTCTCCCTTTGGCAGCCCTGATCTCCAGACTGAGAAGCCTGCCTGTCGGAATGGAACACAGTTGAATAATACCAACTGGGGTTGAAATAGATTGGTCTCCAGGTCAGCCATGGTGCCTCTTGTAGGAGGGAGCAACTCCGATGACTCTGGCTTGGCTCATAATTCTGACCTTTCTGCTACGGTCTGTGAAGATGGTATGAAAAATCCATCTCAAAATCTGTATTCCTCAGAATGAACCACTTGCCCAAGAAATGAATTAGCCCTTGTCACAAAATTCTAAGAAATTAATATAATACTGTATAATAATAAATAATTAATAAAATTATTTCTGACCACACAAACCAAATTCCAATGAAAATTGTAAAGGATTTGACCTGTTTGTTGTCTCCAGCTTCACAGTTGATGCTTTAATTGTACATGTTGCTGCAGTGAACTGTCATGCACTTTCCAATAATTTTGCTCTTTAGAACTGATGTGGGATAATGGCTTTAATGGCAGTGTTTGAAGTCAATTAGACCCTGTTTTTAAAGATGAAGCAAAAGGCTTTTGGAAAGATAGTGCTGCCTTTTATGGCTTTATTTTAATTTTCTCACAGACTCTGCTGTGTGTTGGATCATGGGCCACCTGGCTTGCACTGGGGTCAGTCAGGCAGCCCAGTGGGAAGTCAAAATGTGGTCTAATATGTGCTAGCAAGATTCTGTAGTTCCTGATAATAAGGCAGCTGTGTTACTTGCTTGCACATGCCCCCTCAGCTGTGGGATGAAGAAGCACTCGTTCTGACTGTTATATAAGCAATATAATTTTCTGAGCAAACCCTTGACATGTTTACCAAACAGCCCCCAAGTATTCTCCTGGCTGATCAGCTCTTGCTCCGATTTTTCCTTTTAGAAGTACCAGTGGGGGTCCCTCTGTCCCTCCAATACCAAACTAGTGTGAATTGTATAATGTCATCCCATTTGTGTAAAAGAGACCCTAAATAAAGGAAAAGGATAAAACTGTTGCCTGGTGGGAGGCATAGCAAGCCTGGTGTCCCCCAGAGCATGCCCTTGCTGTGTTTCATCTAAATCCTTGAGCTGTGGCCACCCTGACCTTTTCTAGAAATGGATCCCGCATCACACAGCAGAGCCATCGCTGCTTCAGAGAAAACAGCCATAGGGCCACATTGCTGCTTGCCTGTGGCTACTGATGCCTTCTCTTTGGAGGGAGAGGCCAGTTTGTTGTCTTGCAGATCTGCAATCTGACACCAGGGATGGTGCATGCACCTTCTCGTATTTGCTGATGAACGTGATTCTGCCTTTTTCAGAATGCTCGACATCGCTAAAGCCATGAGGCTGAAGATCTCCAAAAAAAAGGGACTTCCTGGACTTGGAGCTGATGAGGATCACAAATTTGGCACCCTCTCTCTGCCCTTACCCTCCTACAAACCATCTGGGGGCCAGAGGAAACGCAAGAAGATGGACTAAAGAATGTGGGGTGCAACTGAAAGGACACAGCAAGAGAGAGACTCGTTCTACTGGCCTGTTACTGCTCTGAGATTAGGACGTCTGTTCACTGGCTCTTACTCCATTTGAACTACACAAGGCAATTTCTAATAATGGGTCTGGACTGACATTCTCATTAAACAGTCTTTTTAAAAAGCAAAATGAAACAAGACACTCATTCCTCATTCCTATACAAACACTTGCAGGAATATGGGGCAGATAGGAGTGAGGAGAAAATGGGATGGTTTGACTTGGACTTCCCCTCCTCCCCACCACCTCAGCCAACTGGGCTGCTTTTATCTCATGAACTTCTAGTATCCCATGATCAGCTGTAAACCAGTTAAGCCATGCTAAGGTTATGGGCAAATGTAGCTTGGGACTGTGTCTTACTAAATACAAATACAGACCTTCTAATCAGAGTTGCTCCTCTTTCTCTCATGATGGCTGTGGCTGAAAACAAAGGGTTTGGTAAATATTAAATGGAAGGTGACTTTACTGGTAGGAGAGAGGCCAAAGGCCGGATAGGCAAGACCCTTAGTTTGTCTGTCATATCACTTGTTTTTTGTCTGAATGTTATTGTTGCTAACATGGAGATGCTTCTGACATCTTTTGAATTATTGAAGATTAGTGCTTTTCTAACCCTAATTGAATACTACCCAAGTCATTCTTCTACACCAAAGCACCAAACAAAAATGTGACAGCTTTTCTCCTTCAAATATTACCAAATGGATAGTATTCAAAGAGGGGAACCAGATGGAAAAAGAATAGAGGAATTGCACAGGGGCAAAAATGTTTGTCTCTTTGTTCAGAATTGCCATTGATGCCATGTCTGCCCAGTCGATCAGAAGGGTGCATTGGTTTATAGTACGCTGAAGTAATTTCTATAGGATGGTGTTCAAAATCAGTGATTGATGTAGCATCATCAGGGGAAGTACAGTCTCCTGCTGCACTAGGAAATTTTGGTGTGTGCATGCCAGAGACACAGAGGCAGATATGGGAAGTGAGCAGAGAGCAAGTCCACACAAGTTAATTACCACATTTGTGAAATATTTCCGATATCTGTGGTAGCTGTGCCAGGTGTGCCTGTCCTGTGCTCCGGTCTCCTATTCCACACACAAAACAAATGTGCTCTTGTAACTTTAGTTCAACCCACCCCTTCCTCACCATCTTTACAGAAGAGATGGGAAATATCTATCTGAGTTAATGTCTGGAATAGTGTTTAGAAAGATGGAGTGAAGTTTAAATGGCAAACAGCCCTTGGCTGGGTATTAAACTTATGTCATGGATATGTAATGCATGAAGACATAACTTGCATGAAACCCCACTTCACAGTGGATAAGCCAGTAGCCCCTTTATCCTGACCTCATGTAAGTATCTGGTGTAAATAATTTCCCCCTGCAGCAGG
>NW_005841994.1:2305908-2350239 GCF_000455745.1 Alligator sinensis
AATCACTGGGAGGAGTTCTCTGATGAGTTGTGCAGGTGGTCCAACAAAATGATCAATTGGTCCCTTCTCCCTTTAGAATCTGTGGAAGGGGAAAGGGTTCACTGGAGTGAAGATGAATGAAACCTCACAAATCTCTACCCCAAGGGTCTTTGTTCACAGGTTTGTTTCAAGGTCCTGGAAAACAGCAGCTGAATCGCTCCACTACAGAGTCATCTGTTCTCTGCAAGAGTGAAGCATGTTTTCTCCTCGTAGCAGATACTTGCTTAATTGATGACATGCAAAGCAAGCAGAAGGATTGAAAACATGCCTCTGAACCTTCAGCAGAGAAAACAAAACTTCTGCTGTGGAATAAGTTAATTTCTGCCTGTTTTCTTATTTATTGAGCAGTGGGGCATCTACAAAAAAGGCTTTTAGGGCCATATTTCAGTACCTCTGAATAACCTGATTTTCAGAAGCAACACCAATTGAGTTCAGCTGGGACTATGTGCAGGGCTGGATTCAGAAGACTTTGGGCCTCAGGCACTTTAACATTGCCCTGTAACAAGATGCATCTGTTTGAAAATTTTACAATTTTGTCTTAAGCAAGGCTTTTGGGATCTGGGACTCTGGAAAGGCTCCAGATTGTGCCCAAAAATAAGAGCTAATGAAAAACCAAAGAAGCAGAAACAGCATTTGGCAGACAGAGCACATTTCTTTTATTTGCTGTTATGTGTTTGCTTCAGAGTGACTCAGACCCCTGGCGCCCACGCACGAAATCTCCCGGGATCTGATGTAGCCTTTTATTGCTCTCTTCTGCAAGTTCTGTGAACAGCCAGTCATTAAAAGTGATAAAAAACGTACCCAAGTTTCTGGGCTAATTAATCCCCCAGAGATTATGGGTTGAGGATGATCGATACCAAGTTTTTGATTGAAGGTCCATAACTGCTACTGGGGAAAGTCTAATTGGGGAAATGTAGAAGACTTTTAGATTCAAGATGGCAACAGGGTTAATTAGCTCTTTTAATGACTCTACTTGGAGCTTGTTCTGATAATGAGGAAGCAAGGATTAAAAAAAACAACAACTTGGGTTATTTGGAATTCAGTTTGGTTATTTTGCTTCAGCTTCTCATGGACCGTGTCAATTTATCCAACTTGGGGAATTTTTATACCCAGAATGGTGAAAGTGCTCTCATAGAAGTACAGTGTACTGCAGTCTTGGGATAAGACGAATCCTTCCACAAATGCAGAGAAAGGGCCCAAGGCTGGTTCCACCAAGGGATGAAATGAAAAACAAACTTCTGTTGCTTCCTGAAGGAAGAGCAGACCGCATTCTTTAAGGGCAGGAAAAACAGGCCTTATGATGAGAGGCTGAGATCCATGGGACTCTTCAGCCTGGAAAGCGCAGGCTCAGGGTTGACTTGGTGGCTGCCTATAAGTATATAAGGGGTGCACATCAGGATCTGGGGGAACGCCTGTTTACCAGAGCACCCCTGGGATGACAAGGTCAAACAGTCACAAACTCCTCCAAGACCGTTTCAGGCTGGACATAAGGAAAAACTTCTTTACTATCTGAGCCCCCAAGACCTGGAATAGACTGCCACCGGAGGTGGTGCAAGCACCTACTCTAGACTCTTTTAAGAGACATTTGGACGCCTATCTTGCTGGGATCCTTTGACCCTAGCTGACTTGCTGTCCCTGGGGCAGGGGGCTGGACCCGATGATCTTCCGAGGTCCCTTCCAGCCCTAATGTCTATGAAATCTATGAAATATCATCAGCCCTGCATTTAAAAAGGTTCTAGCCTGGCCAAGGCCTCTAGGCACTCCTAAGATGATGCTTCACATTCAGCAGTGACTGGAGGGTAAAATACAGAAACGGTCCTTACCATAAATACCAGACACCAGGACCTCCCTGTCCCTGGGGAATGTCCTAACCACTAGGCCGGCTTTCTCTTGTGCTCTGCCCTTCTGCTCCCACAGACCCTGCATTCCTTTCTGTGCAGTGACTTGCCTTCAACAGGAAGGACAGAGGATGCCCAAGGCTGATAGTCTTGGGAAGTGAAAGATGTGGCTTGAACCCCTTGAAGAGGGAAATGGAGGCCTCCCGTGTCCTGAATGTGTGCTCTAACCCCTTGGCTGGAGCATCAGAGGTGAGCATCACCACTTCCTCTTCCAGCTGCCTTCTGAAAGTGGCCACAACTCCATTTTGTGTAGAGCCCAGCCCTGTTGGTACATGTTGGACCTGCTCTAAGGATGCAGGCAGAGCAGTGCCTGATTTGCAACCCCCTCACATTGGCCTGGGTAGGAGGCAGGCACTGAGCTGCTCAGGCAAGTGCCAAACTTCAGGCACCTTGGGAACTTGTCGTTCTGCCAGGCGCAGTCTGGCTGTGTAGGAATTCAAATACACATATGCATGTGGGCGAGGTATGCTCTGAGGCAGCCCACCAGCTTGGGCCCTGCAGGGAAACCAGGCTGCAGTATGCTTCCTTTGAGAGCCTGGCCAGAACCTGACTGCTAAGCAACTCCCCACAGGGAAGGGGAAGGCCAGCATGGCCTGCTAGTCTCCCCTGCTTTGGGGACCATAGAAACAGCATGATAACAGCACTGAGACCACTCTGAATTACACCTGAAGCAAGAGGTAACTAAGGGAGGAGGTCAACCAGGGCACTAGCCCCAGGCTCTGACTTGTGGTGGGGGAGGAAAGAGCAGTCACTGACTTGGCTGTCACCATCACCAGCTACCCAGTGACAATGGCAGTCCCATGCCCCACTGCCACACGGCATGCATAGCTGCCCATTTACACCTCTAGACCCAGCCCAGGCTAGGTGCATGCAGAGGGGTCTGAAAGCAATCTTGACCCTTCCCTCTGTGCAGAGATATCAGAGCCATGTGGTTTGCAAGGGTGACATGATGCCTGTGAACAGAACAAATCTGCCTGTGCTTTAGCCTACAACACCAACCTGTACATTGGGAGCATCGTGAACAGGCTTTTACCTCCTGCTGCTACAGGTTTGTCTGGGACTATGTCTCCATTTCCATGAGTGGGATGGAGCTTTGTCATGGATATAATTATCTTGTCTCACAAATGTCTGCTGCCGTATCCTGCCCGTGACAGATTCTGTTTCAGCTCAGGCAAAGATAAAGTTGCTGTTACAATACTGAGGTCAGCTGCTTCTGCAGAAGAATCATATTATACCACTACCTGACATCTCCCTTCTAAATGCACATTTTTTCCTGGATATTTAGAGAATGGACATTGTAAACAAATTACAACCTACTCTGCCCACTCCTCAGGCAAAGCAAATGAGCTGTTCTTGGAGACTGGGGAAGAAACACATTTTGCAGATGTTGCCAGAGGAAATGTATAGCTAGATTTATAAAGGAAGGCTTCTAAGAGCCAGAATGCTTCTTGCGTACAATGCCCTAAGCAAATTGATTGTAGAAAATAATCCTTTTTAATTATAAACACATTTATTATAGAATTATTTGCATTAAATGCTTCAGTTCTTTGTGCTGATTCAGTTAAGCTCGTGACCTGCTGGGCACAGCGATTAACGGCTGCTGTTCCCTAGGTCAGTCTGACAATTCCATGAAATTTATGAAATCTATGAAATTTGCGTCTGCTTCACATGTGAAAGGGGCTCTCTATGGTTGTGGTTCTCAATCTTTTTGGAGTCAGGACAACCTGGGAAAATGTCAGGTCTTAGCTTTCACTCATTTTTAATACAAAAAAAACAGTGAAATTCTATTGCAAAAAACTCAAAAAGGCAGGGTAGATATGCACCTTTATAAACTAATAGAGAAGGGGGCAGGAGGGAGCACAAGCTTTCATGAATCCGAATTCACTTCAACAGATGAGAGACCACAACCAATCAGAATGTTTTTTGACACTGGATTCCTATTTGAAAGCTCTGGGTTTAATCTTACAAATTGTGTCTATGTGTTTGCACATCTAACAGCGCTAATACTGCACAGCACCCTGTGGCACCCTTAAAAGGATCTCATGGCACCCTGATTAAGAATCATTGGTCTTCAGAATGCAAGAGTGTCAGTTAGGAAGCCTGCTGTCTTTGACGGTTTCTGTTTTGGGGCACACGCCTTTTAAAGTCTAGTCCCTAGAGCATGCAACATCTGATGACAAGCCCTGGTTTTATGGTCTGGTGGTGGTATTATGAGTTTAGCCTTAAGTGCAGATGAAGCATTGGAACTAGGCCTTGTTACACCTTATTTTGTAAGCTGAACAAGTATTAATCGGCTTAGTGTTCTTCTGCTTAGTGGAGCAGTCATACCTTAAGACAAAAAAACTATCTCTGGCTGTCCTTCACTCACACAGCTGTGACTTGTCACTACAGGCTTGGTGAGCAGGGTCAGAACTAGGAGCTAGAAACAGGACCGGCTCACTGCTTGAGCTCCGAGGGGCCTGATCCTTTTTTCCTTTGGAGGGTCTCCCCTCTCCACACGCACACACTGCCCCTGCCTGAGCTCCAAACAGGATTGACCTCCTCAGAGCTCAGGTGGTGGCAGTGCCAGGGGGAGTGGGGATGAGTTCTGGAGGGGGGAAAAAAGAAAAAGATCAGGGCCCCAGGACCTAGACAAATGCTATGGTAGGGCTGGGTGGCTGGAGCAAGACAGAGCTTGATGGCTGCAGTGCAGCAGCCCAAGCTGGTTCCCACTGACCCCATGCTCCACCAGGTTGTGCAGGGTCTGGCCCAGTGGTCCAGGAATCTTTCAGGGGGGTGGCGGATGAGGCATGCAGGGATGGGACTTCCCACTCCTGCTGGGCTTGGGTAGTGGCTGTGACCAAGTCCAGCCTCACCTGCTCTCTGCAGCCCCAGCCTGGATGGGCAGCGCTGAACCCAGCGCTCTGTGCCCAGAGCCATACAGCTGCTATGGGGGGCTTCAGGGCTGCAGGTATCTGCCAACCGCTACCACTGCTGGGTGAGCCAGGTGGGGGAAACTAGGGGCCAGACCCTGCAGAGCGTGGCAGAGCGCAGGGTCAGTGAGAACTGGTCTCCACCTGCTGCGCTGTAGCTGCCGAGCTCTGCCCTGCTCCAGCCACCTGGCTCCACTGTGGTGTGTGTCTGGGTCCTGACAGGGGATACACTGCAGAGGAGTGGAGGGCTGGGTGGAGGTTCAACTGCAGGTCAGTGGGAGGGGTGAGCACCAGCCTGCCACCCGGCTGCAGGCACCACAGCCCGAGTCCAGCCCAGGCATTTGTAGCAGTGAGTCAGTATGGGAGGCATCACAACTGCTGGGTGCTCCAGGGCTGTGGCCCTGGCTCTGCCCAGCAGAAGCAGCAGGGCAGAAGCACTGTCCCCAGCCCCACTGTATCCCAGCATCCTTGCCCTGACTCAGGAGGGCTCACTGCATCCTGGGATATTCAACTTAGGTAGAATAGCTAGTCTGGAATGGCCACACCTTAATGGAATAGGAGCAAAATTAGGCAGACTCGAGAAAATCCTGCTCTTGGGTGGCATAACTTTAAGATGAATAATAACACACCACTTAAGCAGTGATAAGATACAGCCGATCCAGGGTTAAGAGCTTTAAAAGCCACTTAAAATTACTGTGTAATAAGGCCCTCACTCAGCATCAAATGACCAAAAGAAAAAGAGTTTTAATGAGTTTGGCTAAATTACTGTAACTAAGAAAATCATATTGGTTTCTGCTGTTTGTAGAATCAGTGAAGTTTTCCTAAGGGTAGTCACCAGTGCTGCACTTCATACATGGTTTTGGAAATGTAGTGTTAGATTTTTTATGCAATCTTTTCTTGAAAAATAAAATTAAAGTAAGTCTATGTGTTTTTTTGAGGCAGATGCACTCCTATTTTACTACATGCCCACATTTTCTGAGACCTGCTGGCATCAGTAGCATGGGCTGTATTTCTGGAAGGGCCTAATGATTTTGGGAAGCTGGTTTTGGGTAGAAACCTGGATGGACACCCACCATTCTCCTTAAAACAGGCCACTTGATAGTGTTTCAGCCTGGGAACCAAGTTTTGAGAATGCAGACACTTCTGTAATCCATGGAAAATGTCATCAGCAACGTGCAAATTTGTCTGCCTGCATGGCTTTTGGAAAGGAACTGAGGAGGAATAAACTGCAACTTCTAAAATATAGTGTTTATTTTTGTCATATACATTTTTTATTACAAAAGTTCTTACACAAATCAATGGTTTTTCTTTAAAAAATAACCCAGGGTCAGATCCTCAGCTGATTACAATGTCCATAGGGATGTCAATGGAGAAACATCATTTGGTAGCTGCCAAAGGTCTGGCATGTGGTGTGAATGACAGAAAGCGAGATGGGTAAGAAACAGCCAGCAGGAACTCCCCTGAAGAGAAGGGCCCAGTCCCTCAGCTGGTGTAAATCCACTGAAGCCAATGGGTTGATCCCAGGTCACATCAGCTGAGGATCTGGCACAAGGTAAAAAGTATGAAAGAGCAAACTGCAACTCTGACATACTGCAGCAGGCAGCAACAGTTTCATACTACCCCACTACCCTTCCTAAATTGTAACAGTATTAGGGAGGCACACTGCAAAGCCTTCACACAGAAGGTGACCGACTTCCAAGCACAGATGTCACACCTGGATTTTACACAGACAATCTCCATCTGAACCCAGGCTCAGGGCAAAGGATTTTTCACTCTGATGATACAGCACTAGACATGGTTTATTTCCCAGTTTCCCCTCCTCTAGTCACTATGATCTACCAGCTGAACCGTGTGTCCTCATTTCATCCTTGCAAAAGCACTTTGGGATCCATCTGTGTCCAGACATTGATACATTGGCTTGAGAAATCTCAATAAATTCTAGAAAACAGGGTGGACAACGTTGCATCTGTACTAGCTGGTAGCAATATTGGCTGAAGGGGAACTAGTCATGGAATCACTTTCCCGACTACCGTGAACAATTCCCTATCGTGGATGACTCCTAGTGATTAAAAGAGCCTAATTTTATTCTGATTGCTCCTCTTCGTTCACTACCATGTTAGCATCAGTGCAGATCTGGTCCTAACTCATCTCCAGTGTTAGGACTCAGCTAACATCTAGACATAGGTCCATCAGAAAGGCCAAGAACAAATCTTATGCTACAATTCAGAACTGTTATAAGCAGTTATTCCCTGTAGATAAACCAGATTACACAGGACACAATTTTAGTTTCTAAAACCCTGCACTCTTGTCACAAATACAGGTGGCTGTTGACAAAGCAGGTCTGCAGTATGAGGTTCTCAAACATGTATTTTTTAAATTCAGAAAATACAAATAATCAAATCAAAATCCTGCCTACTTTGTTGTTGTTGGGTTTCTGTCCTGCATTGCCAAGGGCTTCAAATCAATTCAAGACTTTGAGAAACAGCAAACAGCTTTCATTCTTGTCCTCATGATCAAGTCTTTCTTTCTGTGCTGGGGAACAGTTCCGGTTCTTTGGGGGAAAAAAACAGTTTACTCCAAGCTTCATCATGAGGCTACTGAGGAGACAGTAGGCCAGACCCATCAAACAGCTACACATTGGCATTACTGAGCTTTATCCAGGGCAACTGATCTGCTGGCAATTGCCACAGGAGTGAGCTCATGGGTCAAATAGAAAAGAAGAGCTGATGGCAAGGTCTCCCTGCTGTTTCTGATAAGAATGCACTATAAGCTCCATCAGCAGCCAAATTGTTGAGTGATAAAAACAAGGAGGTTAAAATGAAGAGCACAGAGCAAAATCCTCTTCCTCCTCCCACAGGATAAGCTTCCTGGCCTGGTCTCTAAAAAGACACTTGAGAAAACCTTTGTGGGAATCAAAGAATAGTACAGAAGATGCTCCCGTTGTTGTGGCACCCCCCGTCCACCCTTGCCGCAATCCTAGTTGTCATGGTTGTAACGCGTTGGCTGTTTGTTGCTGTTGAGACTCCGCAGGCTGTTACTTCAATGTGAGGTCGTGCTGGAGGGTTCTCCAGGGTCCATGCAATGTCAGACCTGGGGGGGACAGAAAAACATCCCACAAGTGTTCATTACCTGGGATGCAGTCAGGAAATATAGAGTTCCGTGTTCAGCCAGTGGCAGACCTCCATTTACCACCCCATCCCCCCTGGGACACAGTTCTCTTATGAATTTGACTATTTCTAGAGAAAAATTGTCAAAAATGTTCATTCCAACTAAAGCACAAACTTAGAAAACTACTTGATCAGGTGTATGCAAATTTCACCATCTATACTTCATTCCATTTAAGCAGCAAGACAAAAATGCAAGGAATGTTGAGATTTCCATGGTGTTTCAAACTTTGACAAAAAGGGAAGTTGAGGGATGTGAATTCAAAACTGTTTTTGCAATTTTGTTTGCTATTTTTGGACAGCTCTTACCAGTGCACGCCAGCATCAGGGATGGGATGGCATAGGGGAAGGTAAGCTGTGGCAGGGAATCAATCTACAGTAACCCAGGCTAAACTTGTTACATGGAAGAACAGGTCTGTACTGTGATGAAATAAAAGCTGCTGAGGGTTCAATAGTACCTGTTGACTGAGATCCTATTTACACTACAAAGGACTTCCCAATATAGCTGTACTGGCCAAAAGCCCTCAGGGGGATCCACTACATATACTTGCAAAAGGAGCTCTGCCAACGAAACCTTGCGGTGTAGATTTGGCCTCAGGAGATCGTAACGAACAAATACCTGGAATAGTCCCAATCCCATCAAATTTCCACCTTCCACCAAATATTTGTTTTGTTTTGCCTTGAAACAATGGAAAGCAACAGACCCAGCCTCTGAGGACTCTAATTCACACAGGCTCACTGGTCTGACAAGTAGCAGCTCTGAGTGAAATACCTGTAGTACTTGATCTCTCTTAGGGCTTTGTGCTGTAGCCCATCAGAGACATACCATCAGATACCTCAGCCTGTAATCTCTCTCCAAAGGTTACATGATACCATCATGAACTGGCCTGTTTCAGATCATGGTCAGGAGAGCAATCTGGAACTCCAGAGCCCTTTTGGAGGATTCTGTCAAAAGCCTCAGCCTTTCCAAGTGAACTGTAGTGGTGTTACGACCGTGATGGTCTAGGAAATATGGGAGAAGCAATTTTTTTTGGTGTTATCTTTCATTGGATCAACTGTATAGTTGGGAGAGATGTTGGACATCTCCCTAACAACCCGCCCAAGTATCAGAATGAGAGCCATCTAACATCAGTTTCTCAGCCACTTCCCACCGTGGCAGTATGTCCTGGGGTTTCTCAGACACAAGATTTTTCTCACAATTCCCTGCATGTCAAGCTGATCTAGCAATCCCATGGTAGTGCTACTGCTGGCATACACAGATACTCAAGAGAGACCCCTGGAAACTGCCAGGGTGAGAAATGCACATACTTTTGCTCATGTGACCAGAGACTTTTGCTCATTCAAGGTAACAAAAGTGATACAGCTCCTGGGATTGGCAATGGAGAAACTTGTTCCTAGCATTTAAGGAACTCCCTGCTCACAACATGGCACCCACAGGGAACCAACAGTTCCACCCCCTGTTTCTTGACCGCTCTCTAACACCCTTGCTCTGAAATGTGCATCTCCCCCTCTGCAGATCTCACTCACAGACCACAGAAAACAAAGTAGTACCTACGTCTGGGAATGTGCTAGCCCTCCGTATGATCAGATATCTCTCGGGAAGAGCCAGTGGAAGAGTACCTGGTGTCCTAGCATGGGAACAAGAATGCCAGGCCTCTCATTTAACTGTCCTATCCCCAATGGAGAGGATGGCTTCCCAGGCAAGAGAACCAATTAGATTTGCCTCTCTTTCCATTACCCAGACTTCTTTGCAAAGGTTCCTTGCTCCAATTAGTACAGCAAGTTGATTTTACAATCTCTGAGATGTTTCATGTCTGCAAATAGCTGCCTCAACAAGATAAAACACAGGGAAATGAAACAGGCTTATGGTTTTCTGGGGGTCCTCAGAACGGGGAGGGGTTGCTTTGGGCTGTAGGCTCATTCTAACCACTATGTCAGTGGCTTACTTTCTCTTGAAGGTGAGAAGCTTGTTGTTCTGGACAATGCAATCTTCGGCATTTGACACCTGCTGCAAAATGTTTTTTTTGGACTTTCCTTGGTAAATCAGGTTATCCTGCACCAGACCCTTGGTTTGATCGAGTATCAAGATCCCATAATCCTGCAATGCCTGGATCCTGTTCTTGGTTACCTGGGGAAAAGAAAATCCCAATGAGAGAACAAGGACAGTGGACTGTGTGGCCTGGGGCATATTTGAATGAGCTAACTGCTGCAGTTGTCTCTGGCACATTGTCTCTGGCCTATTGTCAGCGTGAAATAAAATCCTCATGATTGTTTAGCATCTGCAGCTTTGATTCAGCAAAGCACTAAAGCATGTACTTGACATTAAGCCTAAACACAAGATCTTCCTGGATAGGGCAAAAATGACAAAGGGGCTTAGATGAGTGGATGAACTGCAGGTCAATGGCCCCAACAGAACCAGTCCAGCTAAGCAAAGCTGCACTATTTTAAATCTTTTGGTCTTGTCTACATTATGGAGCCTGGTGCTGTAGCTGTGCAGGTGCAGTGCAACTGGGACAGTAGTGTCCCCTGTTGGAGACATGGGAGTATGGCAGTGGGAGTTTTTCTGCCTGTATAGTTAAGCCACCTCCCCAAACAACTGGAGCCAAAGCCAATAGGAGCCCTTTTTGGCTGATGTAACTGCTTCTGCACCAGGGTGTTTCCTGGCCTAGTTGCATCAGCTTGGAGCTGTAATACCTTGACATTGCTATGCCAGCAGAAAGCTCTAGCATAGACTTGGGCCTGAGCTAAACAGTTCAGCGCTACACAAGGCAGTCACTCCTTCCACACACCCACTGTTGCTTCTTGTTTATTAAAGCAGTTTGAAGGTAGGTTTACACATCTCCACTCTCAACAGACCCAAGCCTGTCTGTGCTCTAGCACCCCTTGCCTGCTTCAGAAATCAGTCTCAGGACTCAGCTTGAGTCTGTGAGCAGTAGCTCCCATTGCTGTCACTCTTCTTGCCCATGACTAGATAAACTGTTTACTTGTTCTCAGGCTCCTCTTGGATGGGTAAAGGATCCCAGCCAGTGCATGAATGAGAAACAGCAGCAGCAAGTAGGATTGGGGTTTCCATAAGTGTCTCCCACTGGACCTCTGCTGTCTGAATTCTCATCAGCTCCTTCAGGGCAAGCAGGGGGCTGGGGCGTCCTGGCACTGGGGTTTCCATAAGTCTTATTTAACTTATTTAACTGTTTTCCTGATCAGAATGTTTTTCAAAAGGGTTTTTTTGCTCATGGATAGAACCAAGACAGTAACCACCTCAATAGCCTAGCTGTGGGGCTTGCTGCATCCTTATTCTGGGGCCTTGTGAAGTGCATGATGGCTATATCCCATCAATAATGAGAGTGAAGATTACTTTGATCCTCAAGGTAACACTGGCAACTGTCCAGGAGCTGACAGGGCCTTTGCATCTAATTTGCAAAAAAAGGTCAAAGCAAATGCTGCTCCTTCTGCTTTAATACAATGATGCAGGCTGCAGTGGCTGGAAGTCTCATCGTGCAATGCTACACTGTGGTCCATGTAGCTTGGTTGTCCAGGCTGACACAGAACAATGTATGTTAAGCTCTGCAGCTGCCTTCGGGCATACAAATGTAGTGAAGGCAAAGATAAACGCTGACAATATATTAGAGCTCCTTGGGCTGCATTTGGCTTCTGGTAGGGCTGGCGGCTCCCTGGGTTAGACACACTAAAAGCAGTGGAAACACTAGCTCAGGGGTAGGCAACCCCTGGCACAGGTGCCAGAGCATGGCCTCAGGTTAGATGGTGGGGAAGGGGCTGGGGAGCGCTGCCACAGGGATCGGGTCCCTCTTAGCTCCCCTGCTGTCCACCCCTGGTGCACCAACATCTTGCAAGGTGAGGCTGCGGGTATTTTTAAAAACATTGCCGACCCCTGCACTAGCTAATGAAAGCAGGCATGTGAGAAGGAAGCTGGTCTTTGCCAAAGACAAGCGAAGTGCTGCCTACCTCAGTCACTATTGACTGGAACTGCTCTATCATGGAAAAAGGGCTTCTTACTGAAGAAATAACTGTATGTCACATCTTAGGAATTATCACAGTACTAGGTCCTAGGGGGAAAAGCCAGCAATTTTTTTGCATTAATATAAAAGTCAGTATTGGAATGACAAATGAGTTACTAATTACTAAGTGTGGCCTAGTAGACAGAGCACTGACCTGGGACTCAGGAGACTTAGTTTCACCACTGGTCTGCTAAGTGCTCTGGTGAGCCACATCCTTGTTCTGTGCCTCAGTTCCCACCTGAGAATAACAGGCCTGACTTCCTTTCTGAGTAGGTTGGCCATCATACAGGACACTCCGGTTTTCTGCTACTCTGTCTTCTATTGGTATGAAACCAATAGCGTCAGGTTTCGTACCAATAAAGGACAGAGGACAACCGGACCGTCCTCTATGACGGCCACCCTATTTCTCAGGCAGTTTGGGATCTGTGGTACTATTACAACCATATGGCAGCCCAGAGATTCAGGAAACAATCTCCTAGGTGCATGTCTCTTAACTGGTATGTATACCGGGCATGAGCAATGCCAGCTGTAGGTTTGATAAATCACAACCAAAGGGATGGGAAATGTGTAATGCTGTAGTTTCTCTTGGATTATCTCAGTGATGTCACAAGGGACATCAGAAGAACCTGCCAACTTCAGGCCATTCCTGTGAGAGGGACACTTGCTGTTTTCCCTGCTCTGGCATGATTTCAGTTGGCATCTGTGGGTGTGTTTACATGTGCTCTGGGGTGGAGGTGAGGAGGGAGGGCTTTCATTACAGCGGCTCCAAGAGCCACTCTAATTACAGCGCCCTCAGCTTCATGTGTATTCAAAACGGTGGTGAGGATGCTTTAACTTAAGCTCATTCCACAAGCTTTAGTTAAAGTGCCCTTATGCCATTTTGAAGCACAAGGATGACAAATACATATAACACGGAGGCTGCTGGAGCATGCTAATTAACGCACTTAAGTGATTAACGGAGTCTGCTCCAACGCATGAATCAGAGCAGACATTTGCCACGTGTACACATGCCCTGTGATGTGAGCAGCCCATCCCCCACATTGGTTTGAACACATACCTTCATGTTCGCTGTCTGTAACAACTTGAGGCCACACCCAAGATTGCCTATGATATCATTCTCAACAATGGCCCCGTCCCCCTTGCAGGCGATGCCATGGCTGCTGTTGTCATATATCCCATTACCACGGAGCTCCACCCTGCACTCTGTTTCCACAAGGATGCCCCCGAGGCTGTTGCAGGAGATGCTGTTGTTTGCTATTCGAGTGAGCTGGGTGCTCTGAAAGACCGTGACCCCACTGTCCTGGTTGGCATGGATGGCATTGGCAATGATGTTCAGTGCTTCACTGCTCTTGATGTACAGCCCAGCAGCTGCAAGAAAAGGTACAAACCAAGTCCATGGCTTTCAGAAAGATTTGCCTGGCAGCCAAATCTGGGCTTCAACCAGGCAATGCTACCTTCATCTCAGGACAGCCTGAATGAGCAAGGAAGGGCTTCACAGTTGCCCTAATACGTCCCAACAGAGCCGGTAGCTCTACCCTACCCATACCTCACAGGCCTAGGAAGCCTGGGCCAGGTCAGTCTTTGCATATGCAGGGCTGGGTCAGTAGGTGGCACTTTTCAAGATCCTGTGACCACTGTAGGAGCTTCATTATGGTGGAAAGTGTACCCGGGAGCCTTTGACCACACACAGTATTTTTCTCACTCCTCCCTACTCAGCTCTCACTTTGATGTGTAGATTGTAGAACTCAGCTTCATTATTCCCCTGTTGCAGATGGAGGCACACAGAAGTGAAGTGACATGCCCCAACTCATCCAACATGACAGTAGCAGAGCTGGGAACAGAACCCAGCTCTCTCACATCCCACACTAGTGCTCTGTTCACTTGGCCATGATGCTTCTTGGCACAGAAAACTGTTGGGCAGTGCCACTATAAGCTGGTGCAGCCACCTGGCAACTCACCCCACAGATGGAAGAAAGAAAGATCGAATTCTGCTCTATCTATACTGCTCCGATGCTAATAACACCAGTGCCACTGCCCTAGTGCATGGGTGCTCAACATTTTGGCCCCACGGGCCACATGAGTGGTCAGGCCGGGCCAGATCAGAATTTGGAGCCTGGCACTGCCCCCTCCCTGCCCTATGTACCAGGATTGATTCTGAAGGATCAGCATCACCCCCTCTCCACCCCATGCACCCCAGAATTTGATCTTGAGGGCCCAGAACCATCCCCTCCAGGTCCCCCACACAGGGATTGGGTGCTGGGGCCCAGCACTGCCCCCACTCAACCCTGTGCATTGGGAGAGGGCACCCTATTCAGCATTCAGGGCCTGAAGCTCTCCATGGAGCCAGAAATCTGGCAGCAGGGGAGTGATGCCACTGCTGCCTCGCCACCAAATTTCTAGACCTGTGGGGAGCCCTGTGGATGACATGGCACCACAAGCTGGATCTGGCCTGTGGACCAGGTGTTGAACACCCCTGTCCTAGTATAATACCAAGCCAGATTTAGCCCAAGAAGCATCTGCTGTCTGATCTTCTGAGCTGGGAGGCATTATGTGTGTGAAAGATACGGCTGCAGCAGGGGAATAAAACACACCGACACTGGTGACATGTTAATGCTCTTACAGTTATAACCTTTGAATTTTCCCTCCTTGCTGTGAAGGAAGCAAGAGTCACAGAAGGGAAGAGAAGGGCTTGGGACTTGAAGTCCTTCCTCTGGGCATCCTCACTGGCAACTAGAAATGTATTAAACTCAGGGGTTAAGGTTCATAAGGAACTGTATGGCCTTTTCCTTCTCTTCCCTTTTCATTGCTTTGTGCCCTTGGCTCTGTTCTCCCCTCAGGGTAGGCTTGTAACTCCCACTGAAGTCTACATCCTATGTGCTATGGAGGAGCAGCCTGATCTTAAGTTCTGGGTTTGAACAGACACAATGATGCCCTCTAGACTCAGTCTAAATGGTGATCAGGTTTGTCTTTTTTGTGCTCCTCAAAGTCTGGCAAACCCACTGGCCTCCCCAACTACACTGCAACACAGAGCAGCTGCAAGGTAGTGCTTTTACCCACTTCTAATGCCCTTCGTAAGTTATTCAGCTGACATCTGGAGCCAGAGCAAAAGGTGTACCAGCCACCCCCTCCTTTCCCACACTCCACCCTTTCAGGGGAGTATTAGAGCTTGACACAGAGTGGTTGGAATGGGTATGTGTCCAGAGACAAAGCCTGGTAGATGTTACAAAATGGCTGCAGAATTGGGCAACATCCAGCCATTCCACTTTGGAGTTTAAACTTGTCTTTTCTGCATGGTAGACCATGTCCCCGAGGCTGTTGCAGGAGATGCTGTTGTTCGCTATTTGAATGAGCTGGGTGCTCTGAAAGACTGTGACCCCACTGTCCTGGTTGGCATGGATGGCATTGGCAATGATGTTCAGTGCTTCACTGCTCTTGATGTACAGCCACTGCTCTTGCTACAGCCATTTGCCATCACTCTCTTCCATCTTACCTGGACTGTTTTGTGAAGGACCATGAACAAGTCTGACCTAGTACACGAACTGGGGTAAAAAGCAATGGATTGCATCACATCTTTGCTGTGCTGGAATGTCATGAGCACTGATTTGGCCTCTGGTCTGTGCCTCTAGCATAGTAGAGATAGGTCTAGCATCAGGGCCCACCATACTCACCTCCATTGTGGTTGATGCTGTTCGACTCTACCAGTGCCACACTGATGAGCCGTCGGGAGGCAAAGCGCTCATCCTCACTGTCCAGGTCATTCTCCCAGATGGCAGCTTCCCCCTCATCGTTGAAGCTCTCATTGCCTCCTTGGTTGGCAAGATAGTCATTGGCATCATCTTTGCGGCAAAACACCGCCACCCCATAGATGCTGTTGTGCCCAATTTGGTTGTTGGTGATGTGAGGGAGGCTGGATGCCATTATCCACACACCACAGCCCTTGTTGCCTGCAGAATGAAAGCAACCCCTTGGTCATGACCTGCACTGCAGCACCACTCACACACCCCAGTCAAGACTGGGGCCCCATTGCACTGGGCACTGCATAGACCTACTGTCCCTGTCCTGAGGAGCTTACCATGTACACTTGTACTACAGAGCCAAGGAGGATTCTGGGGAAGCTGATGCCAACTGGACTGGAACTCAGAAGTGCTGGCTCCCATGCCGGGACTTCCTGCCACTAGGTGGGATGACCGTAGGCAGCCATGGGCTATCCCTAGAGCCGAATTAAGGCCCTCTCCTTCTGCTACCACTTCTTTGCCACATGTGTTCAGGCCCTGGGGCTTCCCTGCAACATGTGCATCTTTGAGGCCAGATTTTTAGAAGAGAGTTTGGTGTCTGCTCCTGCTAATTTCAGTGCTCTCACTGTCTAGCCTGACAGGGTCATCTAGGGCTTTCAACTGCTCTCCTAATACCAACAGCGATAACTCCTTTTTGCCTTAGTGCAGATGTGCTGTCACAAGTGTTCTGTAATCCACATCCTAATGATCTCTGGGCATTGCCCTGGCTGGGGTCTGCCCTAGGAAAGTAGAGCTACCCAACTGCTCCCACCTAGGGTCATCCATGCCATCTCCTGCCTTGCACCAATTCTGTTCCTTCCACACAGTTATGTGCATGCAAATATGTCTCCCACTGGCCTTTATGCAAGGGCTTCCTTACATGTTCTGAAGACACAGGTGATTTATTCCTGGCCCCACCCTGCACAATCACCCCCTGCTGAGACATTGCTCCCCTCCGTTCCCCTCGTTATCCACTGTCAAGCTAACGGGGGGGGGGCGGGGGGGGAAAGACCCTTTGTAAATCAAGTAATACGAAACCAATGGCAGTAGAAAGACACAATAAAATATACTGCTGTAATAACTTTGCAGGGATGCAGCCAAGGTGGGACAGGACGCACCTCAGTGGTGCTTCTCTCACTTGGTGATTTGCTGCTACCTTTGAACAGACTCACATCCTGAAAGGAAGGCTTCCAAAGGCAACCAACCAGCACAGATATTTAAGACCCCGGCTCCAGCACACAATCCCTGCCTTCTCCTCACTACAGTGGGCTGTGACATGGAACATGCACATCGGCAGATTGTGAGGAAGGCGTAGGCACTGCCTCACCATGGTTGCTTTTACAAGGGATGATCCAGTGGCCCTGGAGGGGCACTGCCAAGACTCAGGACAATGCCATGTGGTGCAAAGGGCCCCTGCTGATGTTCTAGATGCCTCATGGCCAGAGTCAGGAGCCACAACAGTTCAGTAAAAGAAGGATTTGGGACCAACTCTGGATGTTGAGACCCACAACAAAAAGGGTACCTCCTCTTGCAGACCTGACCACCAACGCAGTCTGACATTTCTTTGCAGCGTCTAATTTTAGAGGGAGTAAGATAACCAAATCAGAACCTGAATTTCTAACCTAAGTATTTGGGAGCTGGAGGCAGCGAATTTGGAATCTTCTTCACACATGACCTTAGCCTTGTGGTTAATGCATTGTGTTGGGGCTGTGGAGATCTGGGTTTTGTTTCCAGCTCTCTGGGTAAGCCACTAGATCATGATGTGTCTCAATTCCCCACTGGAGAACTGGCCCAGAAAGGGTCTGAGAGAGCTGGGGGCAGATAATGACAGTGAGGATGGCCCCACAGGTTCCCCAAGTTTGCCCCAAGCCAGGGCCCAGGTCCAGGCTGGCTACAGCTGCAGAGAAAGATGAAACTATGTTGCTGCCAAGGTCTCTGCATCTTCCTCACAGTCTGCTGTATGGGCCCTCAGCACAATACGCAACCCTGGAAAAACAAGGGGAGCATGCAGGAAGCTGATGAGCTGAGAGGCGGATGGGTTCTGAAATTGGCAGTGGGCCAAAGTGCACAAGGAACAAAGCTGAATGATGGCTGCTGCTCCCACATTGCAGAGGTCAGACCCAAAGTGTCTCTTGTTAAGAGATACTTAGCATATGTGCAGGTGAAGCACCTTTGGTGTTGCTTAACTTTTGCCAGCACCTGTGAGACCTGGGTCTCATGCAATGCCAGTGTTGGGTGTGAGCTGGCCCAGCACCCCCATGCCTACCTAGGGAGAGCACTGGGCAGCCAAAGGCCACAGGGCCCCCTCAGTTCAGGCTTCTCCTGGACAGAGTGGCCTCCACCCCTTGGATTCCCCAGGAGTTGAGAGCTCTCACACTGTAGCAGGCTCAGGATTTAGGGCTCTTGCAGGATCCTATCAGGCACAGTGCTTGGTGGCTAAAACAGTCACATGTTAAAATGCATTAGGAAGAAAGCTGACAGGCTGGAGTCCAAATTCTGCTTGCACATAAACCAGGGGATTAGCCCAGGTCTAAGCCAGTCCTTTATCCCTACAGCTTTTCTGCACTGTCATATAAACTCTGATCTGAGACAGCTATCAGGTCAAGCCCAGCATGATGTTCTCTCTCTATCTCTCTCTCTCACACACACACACACACACACACACACACACACACATTGTACAGAAGGCTAATTCCACTGAGAGACCTAATGAAAGCAACCCCACACTACACGCACATCTGACTACTACCTTTGCTTCATCTTATGTGCCAAAACCCAGACCAGTGCCCCCTTTCCCTCCTGCAGAGCAGGCACTTCCCTCCCTTTCACTGCCCTCTCCCTAGGGACTTGGAATCTTTCCTCCTCTTAGATGCATCTTTCACTCTGCTGTATCCTTGCTTGCCTCTTCCTTAAGGACTGATCCAAAGCCATGGAAATCAACAGTGGGGCTCCCACAGATGTGAATATGGGACATGTACATTCTGCGCCTTTCCTTGCAAGGTACAGAAGGGTCTTCAGCAAAGTGGCCCATGAGCCATTTTCAGTTTTATCTGCTGGAGTAAGGTTTCAGAGTGCATCTATTCCATGTAGGAGGGAGGTCCCTGCACTGCCCCAAGCACAGCACTCAGACACGGAGCAGTGAGGCCATCCTGGCAGTGTCCCCCATAACTGCCTTTTAAACCTCAGTATCTGGGTTACTTCAGGGGGCGCCACCAGACAAGCCTCTCTTCTAGGTTTGGTGCATGCAAGCAGGAGTAGGTGGGCACGGGTGTTCCTCTCCCCAGACATGCTGGGGCATGATGGCTGCATACCCTCAGTCACTGCTGTGATGTTTCTGTATAAACAAGCCTCACAAGCCAGCTCTTATGACACTCCCTCCCTTTTCTTTCAGACAGGGTTGGGGATGCTGTACTCAGCTGAGCTTCCCTTCCTCTCCTATGAATTTGTATGTCATGTTACAGATCTCTAAAGACACTTGTTGCAAGACATCCCCTGGCCTGGACTGAATGAGGCCACTGCTGGCCGTCTGTCCTACCGCTCTCAGCTCTATGCAGTCAGGGTCTTTCCCCAAACATTCCCAGAGCTTGACAGCTGAGTGTCATAGCATCAGTGTAAGCGAAGATACAGCCATTGGGGGCTGTTTTGAATCTTCTTCAGTGCACTCCTATCTCTATCACATGGACACACAATCATATAGTCTTCCTGGACTTCCGGAAGGCTTTCGACACTGTCTCTCACCCCGTTCTCATTAGGAAACTGGGGGACTGTGGCGTAGACACCCACACAGTCCAATGGGTCGCCAACTGGCTAGAGAGCCGCACCCAGAGGGTGGTAGTGGATGGGTCGTTCTCGGCCTGGAAGGACGTGGGCAGTGGGGTCCCGCAGGGCTCGGTCCTCGGGCCCGCCCTGTTCAACAGCTTCATCAGTGATTTGGATGAGGGGGTGCAAAGCACCCTGTTCAAATTTGCTGATGATACCAAGATGTGGGGGGATGTGGGCACAATAGAAGGGAGCAACAGGCTACAGTCGGACCTTGACAGGTTACAAGGATGGGCGGAGGAGAACAGGATGGGGTTCAACACAGACAAGTGCAAGGTGATGCACCTGGGAAGGAACAACCGGCACCATACGTACAGGCTGGGGAACTCCCCTCTTGTCAGCACGGAGGTGAAAAAGGATCTTGGAGTCATTATTGACTCCAAGATGAACATGGCTCGGCAGTGTGGGGAGGCGGCTAGGAAGGCCAACTATACCTTGTCGTGCATCCACAGATGCATTTCAAGCAGGACCAAGGAGGTGATCCTCCCCCTCTATGCGGCACTGGTCAGGCCGCAGCTGGAGTACTGCGTCCAGTTCTGGGAGCCGCACTTTAAGAGGGATGTGGACAGCATCGAGAGGGGCCAGAGGAGGGCCACTCGCATGATCAAGGGACAGCAGGGAAGGTCCTATGAGGAAAGGTTACGGGACCTGAACCTGTTCAGCCTCCAGAAGAGAAGGCTGAGGGGGGATCTTGTGGCCTGCTATAAACTAGTCAGGGGGGATCAACAGGCACTGGGGGAGTCCCTGTTCCCCCGGGCGCCGCCAGGAGTGATCAGGAATAACCATCACAAGCTGGCGGAGGGAAGGTTTAAGTTGGACATCAGGAGGCGCTACTTCATGGTCAGGGTGGCTAGGGTCTGGAACCAGCTTCCAAGTGAGGTGGTGCAGGCTCCCACCCTGGGGGTTTTTAAGAGGAAGTTAGATGACCATCTTGCTGGGGTCGTTTGACCCCCAGTACTCTTTCCTGCCATGGCAGGGGGGCGGACTAGATGATCTGCCCAGGTCCCTTCCGACCCTAGAAACTATGAAACTATATAGATTGGAGTGGATTCTCTACCAACTTCATGTTTGACTTCAGGGTCCCAAGGCTCCACAAAGGGAGAGAAGACTGGTTACAATCTCCTGAATGCAGTGACGAAGAGTCCAGGAATACAAATTCTAGAGCTGACTCCTATATCTCCTCCATTGGAGACCCCCAACCTTGTATGGGGGCTGGGTCAGAGATAGACAGCAGTAGACGAGTAGCTACCTCCAGCTGGGCCACAATCTCCATAGCCAGTTGGCACCAGTTAGAGTAGCCTCCCAGCTGCTTTTCCCTGTACTGAGGCAGAGAAGCAAGGAACTAGAATTAATTACTAACCAGCCTCCACTGGCTTTGCTTAGCACAGAAGCCAACGGTGGATGGCTGACTAAGCCAAAAGCAGCAGGGGACAGGGAAGCTCAGGGAAGGAAGGGGAGAAGATTCCATCACATTGCCCACATTTTTAGCTTCTTACCATAAATGGTGTTTCCCTCGATAAGCCCCTTCCCACGCTCTCCCACCACCACTCCATCTGAGTAACCGCAGCAGATCAGGTTGTTCCTCAGCACGGGGTCGCCGCCACGCCGGATGTCTGCCCCGCCCCACTGATTCTCCCGAATGACGTTTTCTGACAGAACAGAGGGAACATTACCAGAGAAGATCGCTAAAAAGACAGTGGCTGCATCCTATTCACAAGGACAGCCCATACACCAGGGGGTTTAGTTGCTAAAAAAGCAGGCATTTTACAGTCACATTTAGTGCTGGAGAACTCTAGGCTTTTCCTGAAAAGCAGTGCAAAATGCTTGTTTGGAACAGGAGCACAAGGAAAACCAGACCACCCTTGGGAACATGTGTAAATGGTACAGGCAAACATCACTCTGCACTGACCCAAGTCAGTGGCAAAGCTGGGAGAGTGATGCAGAACCAATCTGGTGAAGTCCTGGCTCCCCTAAAATCAGTGGCATAATTCTGACTGACTTAAGGGAGGCCTGGACGTCCAACACCATTGGTTCTAGGCTAGCAATTTCCTCTCTTCTTTTATCCTATACAGATGGCCTAAATTTGCTGCAGGTGAAGGCAGTGACATTTTTACTGGGGTTGCAAGACTGGATACTAAAGGAGGAATTCTATAACCTTTGTACACCTATATGGCACTTACCCAGTCATGCAAGTAGTACTTTTGGCACCCAGGCACAGTTTGCAGTTCTGTATCACTACAGCATGGACTTATGTGTAAGTCTGTATTCATAAACTGAAGATATACAGGAGAGCAGGAACTAGCCAGGTACATACACAGCTACATATACACTTACTTGAGTATAAGTGCTGGAAAAAAAATGAGAAGAGCTTGACAGCTGAGTAGCTAGAGCACTCACCCATGAACCAAAAACTCCAGGTTATAGGCACTCCTTGCCCAGAGGAGGCCTAAACCTACAACTCCTTGACTTTGCAGGTCAAGCATTCTCCAGTGCTACTTTTGAAGCTAAGCCACTGCACCTGTTATTTAGCACTGCAGTAGGGGAGCTTTTTTTTCCTAGTAGGAGCAAGGGTGCAGAACTTGCTCCCTCCCTAAGTAGCAGCCATCTCACTGAACCACACACCCTCCAGCTTGTTCTTTTCCTCCTGGCCCTGTCTTGGTTGCCTTTAAGTCCAGCATTAAAAGGAAGGATGGCGACAGACTGAATAGTGCTTGACCTATGGCTTGGTGATTAGCATGCAAAGGTAAAAAAGATGCATATTCAAGCCCCCTGGTGGATAACTGGGGCCTAAAACCAGGTTTTCCACTTGCTGGGAAGTGCCTGAACTATTCAACTATTTAAGCTGGATCACAAACAGGATGCCTCCCTCTTTCTATTTTTGTCTGGCAACAATTTTGTGACTTGGGTGTGTGCTCCGAGTGTACATACATAGCTGTGTACCTGCCTGGCCAATGTGTAGCTTACTGCACATGACAATATACACATATATACTTACCTCTCCACACTGCAAGAGTAACAGAGTTGCAAACCATGCATAAATATAAAAAAAAGTCATTTACACAGCTGGTAACAGAATTTCTCTCATGAATACTATTCTATTCACTCATACTATTCTTTACTGCATCACATAAGGGTGCTGGCCTAGCATGACATAGACATGGCACAGAAAAAGAAAACACAAGAAAAGCAAAAGTAGGACAGATTATTATTCTTCAGAAAGGCTTATGACAAAAAAAGAATGAACTTAATTGTTATATGTGCCACACTACAATCATCCTTTGAGGCTGTGTGTATATTAATAATTCACCTTCTTGATGGCAATTACTCTTTTTTGGAAAAATATGTATTTGTTTAAATGAATGTCAGAGAGCCTGTATTTACTGTTTTGGTGGAAAATAGGGTGACAATGAGAGTCTAGTCCTATGTAACGACAGAAAAAATTCAATTAGTATAACTAAGCACAGCTCCAGGCTTCTGCCTGTAATTCCAAATGGAGGGCAGCGATGTATTCAACAGCTTAATTGCACTTAATTTTATCACCAGTTCTACATAAATAATGTCCTTCCTTCACTCATATATGTGACTTCTGGGGAAACAACTCTGTGATGCCAATGAAGGAGAATAACATTAAGTAAACTGGCCCCCACTACTAACCAAAAATTATGGGAGTAAAATACAGTTCACATTATACGCTGATTCCCTACAACAGTGTATGAGACAAGAGGAGAAGGACAATTTCGGCTATGGTATAGAATGCACCAGCTCGCAGCCTGCTTTACTGAGAGCCAGTTATAAGGCGGACTCCTGTGAAATTATATCAGCTAAGAACTGCACCCACTGAGATTATGACAGAAACACCTTGGCAACAGAGATGCACTGAAATAACACTTAAAAGCCCAAAGTTCATTAAGAAGTATTGTCTATTACGTACAACAAAGGTGTTTTCATACCTATTATTTGGCCTCTTCCATTCTCATTCACTGCTATTCCAGCCTCCAGACCCTGGAAAATATGGTTTCCACTGAGAAAGAAAGGAAAACAAAGTCACCAAAAACTTTGTCATATATTGTGCATTAAGCATACAGGCTTGCTCTAAGATTTTATAGGTTAAATGTACAGGTAAAGTTGCCATTATATAGTTCATAAGTTACCAGAGAGCTCTTTTGTTCATAGGGCTGGCTTCCTGACTAGCCATAGGCCCCAGTTCATTTTCTTTTTTCTTTCATGTGAATTTCTCATGCTACGTAGCAACAATAATAAGGCAACATGCAATAAGAGAAAAAATGAATTCAGAAGTAGATACATGCAGAGCTGAAAAAGACAATGGCACTATAGACTTTTGGCTAATTTTCAAGTGGTCAAAAGTATGAATTATAATATCAGACAGGGGAAATTGTGCTAGAACACAGATCAATGGGAACAATCATATAATTTTACGCATCTATTGTTGGAATGAACCTCCCACTGCAAATCGTATTCATGCACTCCGTATACAATAAGATAAGCCAAAAATTATGAAACGGCATGTTTGAAAAGCATTCTCAACTCAAACGTTTTCAACAATACAACCCTGATCACCTGAGCAATAAACAGTAAATGCAATGATGCACGTCAGAAACAATCCATTAGCATATTGCAGAAAGGATTGCCTCCTCACCTCCCTCCACCCCACATCAACGAAAGGCAAAGTACAGATTAAAGAACTGTCCAGATTTAAAGTTGCTTAAGTTAGTTCAGGCTGGCAAAAATTCTAGCCAGACACATCAAAACACAATGCATGAGGCCCAGAAAGAACTGTTTTGAAAGCATCAAGGGACAGGATGTTACAGTAGCATAACTAGTGGTAGACATCAGCTCAGTCAGGTAAAACTTTCTGGCAATTAGTACCCCTGTGCCTCCATGCTGTTTAGCAGTCCCCCACTCCCCTCCGGTGTTTGGCACAACGTCCACCCCTGCTTTCCAGCATCTTTGTCCAGGGCACCAAAATTGCTAGTTACGCCTCTGAGATGTCACACCCTTTATTTCTTATTTGCTCTGTAACCAGGAGCCAATTTTTACTCACTTTTACACTTATGTGGGGACAACTAAGGGTGGATTCTGGCTCAAAAGTTGCACTTTTCTTAGTTTCTTTCTGTTTCCTAGGTTATTACTAGGTCTGGGGAATGCAAAATGGTATGGCTATTAACAGTTTATTGGGAAGTCCAAGTGTGAGGTTGCTGTTACAGGTTACCTTTAAACCATTCTAAATCTGTGGCATGTTATGCTGTCATAAAGTAAGAACAGTTTTGGAGCAGTCACAAGTTAAGGCAGGGGTGGGCAAAACATAGCCTGCAGGCTGGATCTGACCCACCAAGGGATTTTGTCCGGCCTGTGGTGGGTCCCTCAGACATGCCTGGCCCAGGCATGGGGGGCAGCACAGGCCATGGCCCATGCAGCCAGTCCCACGGACCCCAGGTACAAGGTGAGCAGGGGCACTGCAGTGGCCTGACTCACTTCCTGGCAGTGGCATCTCCTTCTGGCTGCAGCAGCCACCACACCAGACCCAACCCCACTGCACAGGCACCCCTGCCCAGACAGAGCAGTGGGTGGGGCCTCCATGAAGACCAACCCAAGACCTGCATGGGCAGGGCATGCTTGGCGAGGCTCCTGCTAGGATCAGGATCATGGGGTGATGACCACGCAGGACTGAGGCCCAGGGCAGAACCATGAGCTACCATTTGCACATCCCAGCTTTGGCTCTGGTCCTGGCCCTGGCCCTGGCCCTGGCCCTGGCCCCAGATCTGCCCACCTGTCCTGCTCCCAGACACTGCGCCCCGCCTACCTGCAACCCCATCCAATCCGCCTAGCTGCACACCCTGCCTGCCCGTGCTGTTCCTGACCAGTCTCCGTGGAGACCCTGGCATTGCTGGGTGGTGATGGCATGGTGCAGGGGCCCTGCAATCTGCTCCCCACACACCCCTGCCTGCAGAACTGGTGCCCATCGCAGAGGCATGTGGGGAGAAGATCACGGCTTTGCCCTGGGCCCCAGCCCTGCACTGTCACCACCCAGAAATCCCAACCTTACCTTGGTCCTGTCCACCCATCCCAGTCTTGGATGCCACTACCCACCCAGGCAAACACAGAACAGAGCCATTTAGGGAGTTTTGGTGAGCTGTTGTGGGCAGCATGCTGACCCAGCGTGGTGGGGTAGGGTGGGGACAGGGTGCTGGCCCAGCCCATGACAGCTCACCAAAACTCCTTTAGTGGACCTCCAACCAAACAGTTGCCTACCCCTGGGTTAAGACTTAATGCCATCTCAGACCTGCACAACTGTGACTTGGCACTAGACGGCCTGGTGAGCCGGGATGTGGACAGGAGCCAAAACTTATCCCTTCTCTGGGGTAGGTTGGCCTGTAGTTTGCAGGTGGAGAAACCACCATAGGGGCTGTGGCTTCCCTCACTGTGCAGCAAGCAGGAGCCAGCTGGAGCTATGAGTGGAAGGGGAAAAAATCTTGAAAAAAAACTATATGAAGTAAACAGGCAAAAAGGAAGAAGTAGAAAGAAAGGAGTGAAATAAAGAATTAAAATAAAAAGGACCAAATTTTTGCATGTGTTTCACTGAATTGGGATTGGGTCAGGGGAGAGTTAGCTTATTTATCACTTCAGGGTAGAGCTGAGACCCAGCAGGCTCACTGCATGGGTTGTGTAAGAGAGGTGCTGGCAGTGCCATTTCAAATGAATAGCAGTTCAGTTCAATTGAATACCATGGGGAAGGGGAAGCTGAGTCATAGCACAGTGGCCAGTAGCACTGGGGAGAGGCAGGATAGGTGAGGATGGAGATGGTTGCCTAGGGCTGAATGTCAATTGCCTATGCTCATTAGCAGTTAATTAGATTTTTAACCACTCCCCTTGTATCAGCAGCCAACCAGCAGAATGCAGAGGGAATTCAAATCCCTTCCTTGGCAAGCAGCAAACCGATGAGCTGTACCTGGGTGCTCAGAGCGGTCAAGGTGTGCTGGGATCGCACACCCTGGGGAGCAGGAGTGGGTGTTGGCTTGAGGCCAGCACCACCCCCTGGAAGAGTAGAGTTCAGGATTGAAAGTTTGCCCAAGGAGCAAAGGAGTGGGAAGGGCTGGGGATGGTGCATCTTGGGATGCTGGAGAAATGAAAATAGAGCATTTTATCTCCCCAGAGTAGACTAACGATACCCTGGAACGACCTGGGTAAAATGGATTGAAGAACCCTTGCTTGACCGGCATCATTTTACAACATTTAAAGGGTACTTAGCATTGGTTAACAACCTTTAATGGGAGAATGCTCCTGTTGTAAGTGCCTTTACGACAATTTAAAGCTAACCTGTGACATCACTCTGAGTCTGATCCTACCTCTATTAACACAAGGATTACTTATAGGTACCAAAATTTACAGTATTATACTGAGTGTCTGACATCTCTTATGCAACACCAACTGTTGTTTTAGACCCCATATGCTAAATTTCATCACAATCAGTGATTATCAAAACCTGGGATAGCATTGACAGCTACAGCCAATCTGTGTGTAGTAAACCACCTCCACTTGTGGCCTGGTCTCAACCAACAAGTAACATGGAAAAGCCAAGATATTTAGGTTCTTTTACACCATGGGTGTCAAACATATGGCCCTCAGGCTGGATGTTGCCTGTGCAGCCCCATAATCCAGACCTTGTTGCACTACACCAGCCCTATGCTCAGTGCCTGTGACATGTGCCACCCATGGTGCTTGCTGGGGCCGTGTGCCAGGCTGCACTGCATGCAGCACCTGCTCAGGCCAGTGTCTCAGACCAGCCCAGGCAGGTGCCACGTGTTCTGGATTAGGCATGTGGGTGGGTGGGGGTCCATTGGCCTGATCCCGCCTGCGGACCAGCCCTGCACCACTCATCCAGCCCACAGGGCCAGATGAGATTGACACCCCTGTTTTACACCATAGGGAAGCCATGGTACAAAAAGAGCACTTCAGGTTGTGACTGAAAAAACAAAGCCATTTGGTTTGCACACTCTCACAGTGAGCTTTCATTTACATGTTTTGAGAAAATTACAGTAATATTGCAGCATCATGGATCAGCCTCTCTAATGCACACCTGAAACACAATAAGAGTGCTTAAAAAGTACTGCAATTCTGGGAAATAGCTATTATTCTGAGAAAGCTGCTGCCACTTAACAAAGGAAGAGAGCTACATTCCTCCCACAGACACACTGAGAACTGCTCCACTCAGTTAACTTTCCAAGAATGCAATATCTGTTCTGACCTAATTCACTGAATTGGTGGAAACATTTTGTATGATGCCAGCTTAATCTAGACACCCAGTCACTTTGAAATGCTTTGGAGAAACTAAGCTTTCTCTGTGTTTTATTCCAAAGTGCAACAGTACCATGTAAAAATCACTGCTGCTTTTTACTGATGACCTCTATTTGTAATTTGCAATGGTAGAATATCCATGATAGAAAGATGTGATACTCTGGGAAGGGGAATGATTCCCTGGGTAATTCTCCATCCAAGAATTCTGAAAGAAATGGCCCATAAAATCCCAGGTCCAATAGTGAGTACTGTTAACAAATCTATCTAGTTGAAGAATAGAGAACACAGTGCATACATTTAACAAATGGGTAAAAAGTGGTCTGGACTAATACAGGCATATTAGTCTGATCAAAGAAACGTGCAAGATTTTAGGACATATTTTGAAGAAAATCAAAGGCATGGATAGGAATGAAAAAGGGGATAAAATACAACATGGATGTACCAAAGAGACACCCTACCAGAACAGACTCTCTCTGATAAAAAAAAAAGACTTTTCAGATCAGGGGTGCTCAATCTCTGACCCACGGGCCAAATCTGGACTGTGGAGCCACGTCATCTGGCTTGCAGGGATCTCCACGAGTCAGGAAATTTGGCGTTGGGGAAGCAGGTAATTAATACTGCCAGTCCTACCCTGCTGCCAAAATATTAAGCACTGTGCAGCCAGATCCATACCCATCCAGGGCCACTGCCATGCAGCTGGATCAGGGCCTGACCACTCCCTTACCAGCTGTGCATGGACAGATTAGGGCCAGGCCATTTTGTGTGTGCAGACCGAGCCCCCACTATGCCTGCCCCACATGCTGGATCAAGCCCACCATCTGGACTGCAGATAGACCTGGCACCACCCATCTGGCCTGTAGGAGGGTTGGGGGCAAAGGGGAGGTTGGGCACCACTATCTTAGACAAAAGAAGTGCAACAGATCTCATCTACCTGGACTTCAGTATAGGATCTGATGTGATGCCATGAGAAACTACTAGGTGAATTGGAGAAGATGTGGTTTAGCAGAGGAATTATAAGGAAGAAATGGTCAAAAAGGAAGATGGCAGTGAATGGTACTGAAAGGTGAAATGAAATGACAGGCTAGAGGGATGCTACTGATGGATTTCCTCCAGGACAGGTTTCAGGACCTGCCTGGTTTAATAATTTAATTATTGAGCTTGGTACAAAAGGCAGGAGTGTACAAATCAAACTTGATGAGGACACAAAGTTAGGAGGAATTGTCAGCACAGAGGAGGAAGAATAGAAATAGATTACCTTGAAAACTGGAGTCAGGGAAATGGGATGAAATTAATTAGTACAAAACCCAAGGTCGTGCCCTGGGGAGTAATATGAGCTTCTACAGAAACATGGGAGCTCATCAGTTGGAAGTCACAAAATAACAGGGTTGGAAGTGACCTCAAACCATATCTAGTCTAACCGCCTACAAGAATCATAGAGAAGTATGGTTGGAAGGGACCTTCATAGGTCATCTAGTCCAACCCTGTGCCTGAAGCAGGACCATCCCTATCCAAACCATCCTATACAAATCCATTATGAAATTCTTAGCAAAACTACACAGTCAACCCTGACCCAACCACAAGACATAACACCCTAATCTGACACAGGTAAAGCAGGAGGACCACGATGGCCAACATCCTGCTGCTGCAAAGATTATTGTGTACTCAAGAGATCCCAGGAAGAGGGCCATGCCCCCCACTACAGAGGAAGACAAAAAAACCCCACACTCCATACCAATCTGACCATACTAATTCCTTCCTCACCCCAAATACGGTGATTGGTCTGACCCTGAGTGGAGGGCAACCTCCAGGTTTAAGTCTCATCAAGAACATGTAAAAATCCTAAACTTTTACTGCAGCCAACACTCAGTGCTGCTAAGGAAGGTTTAAATAAAAACCCTGATGCATGTAGCAGTCAGGGGGGGGGGGGGGGGGGGGGGGCGGGGGGGAGAAGGGGAAGGAATTCCCTCCCAGCCCCATGAGGCAACCAGGAAAGCAAAGAAGCATGGGAAATACCCATAGTAGAACACAGGCATAACTATACTTATATCAACTCTGAGCATAGCTGTCCAATCTCTTCTTGAACACCTCCAGTGATGGAGAGTCCACACCTTCTCCAGGCAGCCTCTTCCTTTGCCTCACTGCTCTAACAGTGAATAAGCTTTTTTCTTGATATCTTATCAGGACTTTTACTCCCAGATGATACCTGACCAATGCTTATCTGGCCCTCTCTTGAAAACCTCTAATGAGAGAGAGTCTACAATTTGCTTAGCCAGTGTATTCCTTTCTGTTAGAACAGTAAGGCAATGGAAGTTTTTTCTTGATTTCTAATCTAAATCTAAATCTACATTACTGCAATTTAAACCCATGCCATCTTGTCCTGTTCTCTATGGTAAGGAAGAACAGTTTTCTTCCTCTGCTTTATGCAGCCACTCAAATATTTTAAAAAGTTGCTTTTACATTCCTCCTTAATTGTCTTTCCCCAGAGATAAACATGCCTAATTCTTTAAACCTTTCCTCATATGGCTTGCCTTCCAACCTTTAGTCATTTTTATCACCTGCCTCTGGACCCTTTTCAATTTCTCCATGTCCTTAAAAAGTGGAGCCCAGAAATGCATACAATACTCTAGATCAGGGGTCAGCAACATTTCGGAGCAGGGCACCCCTTTAGCAGAAGCTAGCTCTGAGTGCAGGCCACTTCCAACCTGGTTCATACCACTACTGCCACCACAATCACTGTGCCTCCCCAGTGACCCCATCACAGTTTTTCTCTACCACCTGGCTCTACCACCAAGTGTATTAGCAGACCCAAAGTTGACTATGAGCCACCAAGGTGATAAGGCCATAAAAAAGGCTAATGTAATCCTACGATGTATCCCTTGAGATGTTACCAGCAGAGAGAGGGAAATATAAATGTCATTGTATATGGCATTGGCAACTTGATCTGCAATACTGTGACAATTTCAGTCATCCCTGTCCAAGACTCAAGCTGCAGCAGAGGCAGAGAAAGGCTGGAAGGGTGATCAAGGAGATGGAGAATCCATTTTATGAGAAGAGATGAAAGAGCTTGTCTAGTCTAGCAAACCAAAGGCTGACTGTTATCTATAAATGCCCCCAGCCTGAAGAAGAGCTACTCAAACTAAAGGATAGAGCTGGCACAAGGACAAATGGGGATAAACCAGCCAGGAAAAAAATAAAGGCTGGAAATTAAAGTTTGTTAACCACCAGAGCAGGAAAGCTTTGGAACAGCCTCCAAATTATGAAGGCAAAACACCTGACTGCTTTCAAGACAGAACTTGCTAAGTTTGTGGAAGGGACAATGTGATGTGGAGCCTGCAGTAGAGAGGAACTGGCTTCAGTGACCCAGACAGTTCCCATCAGCCCAATGTCCCTGTGTTCATTAAAACACAGGATTGTATCAACAACACACCTGACTCCATTATCAGTTTCTTCTTCTATCTGGAACAACCCAAAAGAGATCCTGCATTTCCAGCAAACTCCTCAGATCATGAGGGGTAATATATTTCAAACCATTGCACAGGATCTGCCTTAATGACAAAGGTGAGAGAGAGATTCATTAAAGAGCTGACCCTAGTGTGAAAATCCAGCCCACAAGCAAACATTTCCCTAGTAGTTTATCTCTGGTTGATATGCTGTTTTCCATTAAATGGAGGTGGATCTTTTATTGCTTGCAACTGTACTGCCTGAATTTAAGGCATATTTTCAGTGCTCAATTACACCTTAATGCTTAGTTGGATTGCTCATTTTGACAGCCAGAGGAAACCAGCATTGTTCTATGAGCACAATAGGAGCACAGTGAGGAACATACTGAAAGCTGAAAAACATTAATACAGGGCTCCACAATTAAAATCCTATAGACTTCTGTTGCACTGTGCTCTCCATATATTCACAGGTCCATGGGGGGGCACTGTTCCAAAGCTCAATGCCTGGGAGATATGTCTAAATGGCACTTCTGGTGTTCAAACAACCCCACCCCCTACCCTCCTAGCATCTAATGCTGACTGTTCCAGAAGGTATATCCTCTTGGACAGTTTTCTGTTGATGAGTGAATCAAAAGTGAAGACTGTGGTGCAGTCTGGTGGCACTGAATCACTTATGTCCTGTTTTCAAGGTCCATAGCGTTTAAGAGCAGCTGAGTTCACCAACTGGGATAAGCATCATCATAAGTGGTTTAGGAACTAAATCCCATTATCAAAAGTGCCTCAGTTAATCTGGAGCTTAAGTCATGAAAATGGAGTTTAGGCTTTACAAAGTTGAATTAAGTTACGCCTAAATACAGTTAACAATCTCTGCCTAGCTGATTTAGGAACCAAAATCTTGTTTCAAAAGTGATGTAACCCTTAAGAGCCTTCCAGTGAAACTACGGCCCTAAGTGCCTAAATCACTTTGAAAATAAGACTTCAGCTCCTAAGTGACTTGTGTACTTTTCAAAAATGTAGCTCAGACCTTACCAGGGACTTAACAGTAAACTTCAGCCCACTGGCCCTGGTGCAAAATATGGCTGATAGGACCACTGGGCATCTGGGTTTGTGGGCCTCAGAAGAGGGCAAAAATGTCTTTCATCAAATGGGGGAAGGTGTTACCAGGGAATGGGGAAAGAAGGTACTTTACGTACAAACCACTGTCTACTTTTATCCATGTCTACCTGCAGGTACTTAGACACATGATAGGGGTGTTCAGTATCTGGAAGTTTGGACACAGCCAGTATGGCAGTCCATGGATTTGCAATATACGTTTGTGTATCTCCCTCAGCCAATTACCAAACCACTCAGATTGTTCTTGATATATCTGTGTCTCCATGGGGACAGGGCTGGGTTAGTGAGTTAGGTGACAAGAACCATGAATGAGAGTGCAGTGTGCTAAGGCATAGCAAGGGTAGCACAGAGTGACAGGGCTAGTAATCATGGGAGTGCATCCAAAGCCTGGACTCGCACGAGTGCTGATGAACTGGTGGGGGCAAAATGGGGAATACTTTTACATTCAAATATGCTGATCAGCAGTGATTAGGAAAACAATGATACCTTATACATAAAACATTTCCTTCCCCTAATGGAACCCCACAGTAAATTATCCCTGCCTGTTCATTCCACCTTTCCTATTTTGCAATGTCAACTGATCTTGATAGCTCTTGATTACAAGGTATCAGTATGGTGTTTTGGAAGGCTACTACTGACATTGTGACCAAGGTCAGAATGGAAGCTGTACAATGAATCATCTACTCTCCATTGTCTTTTTCCAGACTTGTTAGTTATATATCATATAGAAGTCAGCTCTGTCTTAGAAACTGTTCCTTGTCTGATGGAGCAATTTTGTTATCCCTTAATAAAGAAACCTCCTCTTGACCCTGGCAAATCTGTTTCAGATTTATCATCTCTAGCTCTGATCTTGGAACAAGTGGTCTGAAACCAATACTTAAGCACTGACATAAGAGGCTTTTAAGAACACTTGGAATCCAGCACTTGGCATAAACTATGCACTAATGAGAAGTCACTTAAATAAGGGCCTGCAGCATTTGGGCTTAAAGTACTAATAATTATGCATTATTTTTAGTGTGGGCAATCCCTTTTGATCTACTACATGTTCTGTGCAGTTCCAATTCTAAACAAAATCTTCTCTCTCATACCTTAAACCGGTGGCATAATTTGGTGCAGGTGAAAAAGGTGCCAGGGACAGGCAGACTGCTCTACACCAGCAGCTGTCTGAGCCTTTCAGTACTCAGGTACAAGTGACACCCTTCCCCTTCCACTTCCCCACCCCCATATGTTTTGCCCAGATCTCAGCTCTCTCTCTTGGGCAGGGTTTTGCCAAGAGTGTGAAATCAGCTAGTTATGCCTCTGCCTTAAGTTGTTGTGTAACATCACTGAGTTATTGCTTCATTCTACCCCAGAAGCAGCTGCATTTCAGCAGCAGATAAAGAAAGTTTGGAGCTATGAACTAACATAACTTTTACTTGATTTAAAAAAAAGGAGTGAGCTAAATCACTGTAACTAACTGCGAGTGAAATGGTTAAAGATGCAATGGCTCTGCCACACTTGCATCACTACAGGAGCTGGCTGACATGACAAAGTACATTATAACAGCTTATACTCATATCCTTTGAGGTTGATGCAACTGTTATATCTATCTACCGATACCCTATAATGCAATTTGGGTTCCTTTCAATGGAAAAGTACCTTATATTAATGTAAAGTATTATCACTTCCATTTAGTAAGAAAAACAAATCACTAAAAGGTAGTTTGACATCATTAAAATGAAAGAGAAGGCAAATAAAAGAGCTGCAGCCACTTATTCAGCAAAGATAACTATACTAACATTTTGCATTTGTACAGCCCATGTTCATCTTGAAACACTTTACAAATGATGGCCCTTGTGTATCAATGAGACACGACAAAGGATGGCTTTGCAGTTAAGATAAGACTGCCATTTAAGTGACAAGAGTTCAAGTCCCCAGCCCATCCCTCTGTACAAATCTGTTTCTCTCTTCCTGGTTCATAAAATGGGAACCTTAATTCTTTCTGCATTTATACACAGTGGGAGCTCTTCACAAGTAGGACCTTTACTCCTTAAGTATGCATGTGTGGGTGTGTGGGTGGGTGGCACAATGGGGCTCTCATCTTAGCTGGCTCAGTTGGCCCTTAGGTCTTACAGAAATACAGATAAAATAAATGCAGTCATATCTAGATGCAAAGACATCAACCAACCACCACAACAGCCTGAGGTAGGAACATTTCTAACTGAGGACATCAGGGTGAAACTGCAATAAAATCTCAGAAGAGGGCTCATGTGGTGAGCTGGGTGGCTTTCAATTTATTCTCAGGAAAATGAAGGTTCAAGGTGACTTGGTCAGAGAGAAATACAATTTGGATGGGATGGACCCTCTGAGCCCTCTGTTTCCTCCACATATTTCATGCCTTAAAATGTGGTGGACTGCACTCCTCATTCCAGCAGCATTGGAGCCCCACACCTAAAAGTGCCCAGTCCTCCTTTACCCAAGGGCTGAAGGAAGGGGTGGAGGGGGCACCTTGTGCTGGAACTGGTGTGTCACAGGTACTGGTCTCCTATAGATGCATGCTGCCACTAACTTTCCCAAATGCCATCTGGATCCATCCCCCACCTACCCCAGGAATGTATCAGGCCCACATCCTCTTGCGACCAAGGAGAACAACAAGGTCAGATTTAAGCCCCTGGGCCAGTCTCTTCAGCTCATGTGGATGATTTATGATCTGTTTACATGAGAAGCAGGATTGATGGATGATGACAGTAGTGCCTGGTCTCTTCATATCACCCAATGTGGATAGTCCCTTTGCCAGGGGAGGGGGAAAGGGTGTTTTGCCAGGGGAGGGGGAAAGGGTGTTGCCCTCATATATAGTTCTTGATAAGAGAGACCCACATTAGCCAAAGAGAGGGCAGCAACCCTTCCCACTCCCCTGCCGAGGGGACCACCCACATTGGGTGATATAAAGGGACCAGACACTACCTCCAGCCTCCATCTATCTTACTTCCCATGTACAAGAGAGATCTAGGTACTGGCTGAGCATCACATATGCGACCCCAAGGACATAACTAACAAGCCCCACAGAAGAGGGACATTCCTATCCCAGAGTAAAAGACTGCTTTTGTCAAGGGAGGGAAGGGAGGAGGAATGGTGTCTCTCCAGCTTCCATTACTAATAAAACCCACTTTTGCCATGGTTATGTTCCTGGGCGTAAGAGACAGCCAAAAGGAACTGAAAAGATAGGTCCTGTGGGACACAAGTGATGGACTTTTGGGGTGATCAGCAGCATTGGGGGGGTGGGGGGGCGACTGTTGATGTGCACCTGCGTGCACCCCCTACACATTGCCAATGCCCCCAAGGAACTAATTTGTTCTTTTTGTGTCAGAGACACTCCCCAGAAGGCAGCACATGCAGGATGCTAGGCTGGGCACATCCATTCATCTGAAACCCTTCCTCAGACAAGGAACATATTCAGCCCAGGGAAGTTTTGTTAGTGTGAAGGAATCCTGACAGCAACTGATATACTTAAAATGATATCTCCAAGGCAGAAGGACAGATCAAAAGAACAAAAAAGAAACTGCTTGCTGTCCATACATTAAAGCAGAGACAAACTAGAATGGGCATCATATACTCTATGCCCACCAGCAAATGCTGTGTCCATTGCACACAGGATGAATAGTGCAGCCTTGATAGAGTTCCTTTTCCCTTGGAAATGAATTAAATGCTGGCACTGGAGCAACAGAAGCGTCCCCATGCACCTGGTGGTCAGACTTCTGCTCCTTAAAGCATGAAAAAAGGTTCACATATGCAAAACAGAAGATGGGAGGGAAAATTTAAAATGGGGAGAAGAGGGGGGAGAGAGAGAGAGAGAGAGAGAGAGATCATTGCTTACTAACATACCTCACTATGGGGTTTCCATTATACAGGATATAAATGCCGGCTTCTTTATTCCCATAGATCTGATTGCTACGGATGATGCCTTTTCCGTTGCCAAGGACAACGATGCCTGAGCGAAGGCCACTGTGTATCTTATTACACTGCAGTTTTATGTATGCACATGTGGAGAATAAAGGTAAAACAGGAGAGAGAGAGAGAGAAATCACTCAGACAAGTCAACAAGAGTAAGCAGCAGCCTGGAGCTGTACAGCTTCCACAGACATGGCAAAGAGAAAGAGACAGACGATCAATCCAGTTACCAGGAGGTTACAAAAACACAAACACCTTTAATGGATCACATTTGTGTTCAACTCAACTTCCCTGGTGATGTTAGTGCCTGTTGAAAGATACAGGGTATGACTGCCATCTCAGCCCCATCTCTAGAACTCCTACAGCAATACTGAAGAGGCACCTGCCTTACTGTCCCTAGGAGGCCTGAGATGAGACTGTCTCAGTCTCCATGTCTACCCATGACCTGCTTTTTGAGACTCACAAGTAGGCTCCTATGCCCTGTAGTCACTCTTTGAAGTGTCAACTGGGTGCAGGCTGCAGCTTGCCCAACAGCCAGAGACAAAAAAGAATGCTGGTCACTCCTGATAGGAACAAGAGTGGTGACCACTCGGTATTCCCTAACCCAGGCTGGAGTCCCTCCCTCAAGTCCCACAAAGCTAAATCAAAGTGATTTTGTTTGGTTCAAGGAGACCCTACGCATACTTCTACACTCCTCCCATATCTCTATGGGACTGTCACTGCCCGGGCGTGCAGAGTTGCTGCTATTTAGGCAATCATGGCTCCACTCTGCCTTCAGCAGAACAGGGCCAGAATTTCTCAGTGGTAGAGGCAGGAGGAAGAACTCAGAGGAACTGGGGAAGCAGAACAAAAAAGGCCCATATGGCAGAATCAGTCTTCCAGCTTGCTCCATATAAAACCCGTTCAGGGCTCCTCAAACTGAAAAATCATAAAATAACGCAGGACACATCAGGCCTGTGTTGGAATAAAGCAAAATGCAAGACAGAATCATTCTGATAGGAAACACCACCCAAGCATCCCCTTAGCTGCCTGATTGCCTTGAAGTAATATTGTGCTTCTCCATGGCCTTAAGAATGCTGCACAGATCATCCTGATCTGCTCATGCTTCCATGAGCTCACATGGAGCTCCTTGTTTCCTTTGGCTGCCCCTGATCTTCTGGTCCCAGCCACCTCCTCTTTCCCCTTCCTCCTCTGTACTGAAGGACTGGTTACAGCACAAGAAGCATTAAGAGTCAGGTCTGTGATGGACCTCAGGCAGACAGGGTAAAGGATTTTCAAAACTGCTTGGGCACCTGTCAGCTCCTAGTGGGAACAATAGAGGTTTCCTCTCTCCCCGGATAAGATCCATGAGAGCTGCTGGTGACTAAGCTCTTCCTGTCTGGACAGTGTTCCTGCTTTCAGCTGCAAATAATTGGGCTTGAAACTGGTACAAGGCTATTTCCCAACCTGCAATGTGGGCCAGGGTCACCTGGGAGAGTTTCATTTAGGCTGTAACTATATGATCTTGGTTTGTACACCTCCAAGTCTACTGAGATCCCATCTCTTGAGTTAATTCTTTGAGCACTACTGTAATAACAGGATATAACAACACAACAACATATTGCCTGTCCTGGGACTAGAGCAGCTGCAGTCTTAGGTAGGAAAGTTTGTATTTGTGGGATACTTTATTGTGTGGCAGGCTGCTAAGTTGCTTTTTTTTAGTGGTGGCTCCATGGAAACTTGAAAGGTTAAACTGAGCCCCAGCACAGAGGGACAGGTGGGTTTAGAGCAGGCAACCTGATCAGAGTTTCATAATCAACACAAGTTATTGCCTGCCTATGATTTATCATTTCATCACAGATTTATCGTTTATCAAGAATTTATCATTTCAGCGCAGATGCACTCATTTGAAATGTTTGGCTGCTTGTTTAATATACATCTAGAAAGATCATCTTCCCACACCTGGCATGTTGCTCCTTACCTAATCATGCAGTTCTAAGGTCGGTGATCATTTGGGAATCATTTAAACAGACCAATAGCACATTTGTCTCTAGAAGTAATTTCAGTGTTTAATGAAACCTGATTTGCCATCAGGAGGTCTCTGAAACAAATTATTTTGAGGTTAAGTTCATTATAAATCCAGAAGGGCTACCCTGAGGACAATAAGCTGCGCTAAAGCGAGGGTAAATCTCTAGTGCAATTTGGACAGGAATGTAGTGGGAGTGTTTGGCACCAAGCAGAGCTGAACCAAGGACACGCACATACCAGTATCAGAGGGTTGGCTCCTTTCCTGATGTCCACCCCAGCCTCACAATTAGAGTGGATATTATTGTCTGCAATCAGACCTCCCGCTGACAGGCGGAGAAATATCCCCGAGGCTTTACAGTGGTGGATGTCATTCTTCAGCATGATGACCTGCAGGGGAGAGGAAAGGCATTTTTTCTTGTAATTATGGGGTTTGAAAGAAAAAAAATCTGATTAGAAATCTAGTTTTGTTCACTCTGCTGCCTGGCATACCCTACCTTGGAACCCCCCACCCCTCCCCCCATGCGGAATGCCCATTGTTGGGGATCATCATCGGCTTCATCTATTACATCATTGTGCCTGGAAATTCATGAGCTGCTTTCAAGGCAGGGTCAGACTATGGTCTCTTTGTTCAAAGAGGTGAGCGGTAAGTTCCTATGTCATTTATCTGTAACTGTAACCTATGATGAGTCCTCATGCTGGACTGGAGTCCTTGGTGTTTGCAAATACAGAACAAGAGAACAATGCCTTTCCCCAGTGACTTGCCATCTTAGTATAACAACAACTGATGGACACAGATAAGCTGTGGGAAAGGAGACACCAGTGAACAATGAGGCGATACAGGTCAGCATAATTGGCCATGGTCTTGGTGCATCAGGGACTGGCCTGTAGTCTTTTTCCAGGCATCACACTATGCCCAGGGTTTTACAGAGGGTTCTCAAAAAGATTTCTTTTTCTGGTGTTTATTGAGGACTATGAAAAGCAGCACAGGAGAAAGCATGAAGGTGCTTGGTTGATAGTATAACAGGTGGGCAAGGGATACTAGCATCACAGACTAAGAGGCAAAAAGTAACTTTTCAATGCCAAATGGAAAAGAATAGGTCAGGCTTGGATAGATCCCAGAGAACAAAGACAAGGAACTTCTGTGTGATAAGCCAGAGAAAGGAGGGATAAACAGGGCAATATGGTCAGAGGGATGAGCTTAGACAGTAATCTTTGTAGCTGCCTACTGGATAAATAGTGGGACAGGGCCTGGCTCCTCCCCCCACCCCCCCGCATACTGCCCCCTAGCCCTATTGGTGCCCCTCAAACCCCGCCCCCCTCGCTGGAGGGGGCCCCCAGCTGCCAGGGCTATGGGGTCAGACCTGTGTCCCCCAGGCCAGATCTGTGTGCAGGGTGGGGGCGGGTGCAGGCTGCCTGCTGTGGGCTCAAGCTCCCACCCTGCTGCTCTCCCCCAGAGCCTCCAGTGGGTGCGACCCAGCACTGCATGGCTCAGTGGGGCCATGCGGGGGCCATGCGGGGAAGCTGCTTGCTGCTGCGAGCTTCATGTTGCCCTGGCGAGGTACAACCCTGTGCTGCCACACCTGCTGCTGCCGTATGCACAGGGGATGCCTCGCCACAGCAGTGTGGTGCTCGCAGCCGCAATTAGATTCTCTGCACAGCCCCGCTGTGCCCTGCAGTGCCGAATCACACCCACTGGGCTGAGGAGGAACCGAGGGAGGGCAGCAAGGCAGGAACCCAAGCCCACAGCAGGCAGCTCACCCTCACCCAGCCTTGCACACAAATCTGGGAGGTGAGGTATAGGTCCCCCCTGTCCCAGGGAGTGCGCAGCAAGGAGCCAGCCCCTCCACCCCACCACCCCGGACAAACCACCCATGTCCCTGTCCCACTCCCCACTGAGGCCCTACGGCCATGCATTGTGGCCCCAGGCCCCAAGCCACATGCACCACCCAACGAGGCAACAGCCCCAGCCCTACCCAACTCTCTCCCTCCCTCCCTATGGGGGTCTCAATCCCACACCGCCTCCTTACCTGCAGGAGCTGCTCTCCAAGCTGCCTGGGGCCATGTGCGTCCCCTGCCTGACTGCCCTCTTCCCACTGCCTCCCAGCCGCCTGCAGGCTGGACCTCTGCCCGCCTGCAGAGAGCTCTTTGCAAGACTGCAAAACCCACAGGTTTCTTTGGTAAAATGAGAAATCTGTGTTTTCCTCCTATAAAGGGGAAAATCCATGGTTTCCTCTGTTTTCCCGTGGGAAACAGAAAACCCAGATCTCTGATCATGAGGAAGATGACAAAAGCCAGGAAAAGAATCCCAGCTGTAGGCCAGAGCAGAGAGACCCTGTCTGAGAGGTGTCCCAAACCTGCAAAATATAGATATTGACTAGATATGAGGCTCTGGAGAAAGGTCCATACCCAAGTTACAGGACTGAGTAACAGGCACGGTGACAATGATGATCGAGCCAGAAAGTTACAGCACCAGTCTCCCCACTGAAGTCAATAGGAATAGTGGCTCATCAGTAGCAGCTAGCAGGGGTGGGCAATTATTTTGGGCGGAGGGCCACTTACTGAGTTTTGGCAAGCCATCAAGGGCTGCGTGATAGGCAGCCAGGGGCAGATAAATATTAATTTTTCTAAATTTTTTAGGGGCCCCACAGGTTTTAGGGGCCCCTGGGCTGCATTTTGCCCACCCCTGAGCTAGGGGCTTCCAAATGAGTCCCTCTTGACAGCCTAGTGGCAGCTGCTGCAGCAGTGCTGTACATACATATAAGGCCCACCCAAATAGAGGAGGAGCAGGACCTAAACATAGATTGAGGACACAGAAGAATTCTAGACTGGCTGCACAGCCTCTGTAGGGTTTATATCCCATCCTTCCAGTGGTACAACACTGCTGCCCTCTTACACCATCCCTTGCTTAACCAGCTGAGAATTTGTTTTTCCAAAGCCTGTTGATGAGCAATGATGAGCCTTTTGGGTCATAGGCAGCTTCACTACATTCTTGGGCAGCATCTCACCCAACATCCTTTCATTCAATCAATGACTTGGGTTAGTCTGTGCTAGGCTGCTTCTAATGCCAGAAGGTCTGTTTATAGGGAAGCCATGAGAGCATGTATACACACCAGCAAGGGCCACAGAAGTTAGCAGAAACAAAAGCGTCTGCACACACCTTCTGCTGGCTGTCAAGTGGTGGCAGAAGCTAGCAGTCAGAAAGATGCTGTTGGTCTGTCAGCAGATCAAAGGGCTTCTGCTGCCACAAGGGAACTGGGAGGAGGCACTCACAAATTTTGAAGGCTGGAATCAGAGTTCTGCCAGCAAAACTGCATAATACAGATCAGGCCTAGGAGAGCAGGTATGGAAAGAGTTGGCTGAAGAAATTTTCAAAGGTCCTACAAACGTTACCCTTAGCATCTTACTGGCATTAGTAACTAGAAAGCCATCTCTCCATTCCAAGAGCATAGGTGGTCTTTCAAAGATTTCTTTAAAAGGGCTGTGCCAACTTGAAATGTACCAGAAGCTGAATATCCATAATTTTCTTATAAACATGCTAAAGACTGATATCTTCAATGTTGATATTTTAAAAGAGAACAAAAAGGAAGGACCAATAATAGGGAAGTTATTGTCTAAATTGAATAACCAAGCAAGATACTTCTTGAAAAACTTTAACTGGCATTGAACCTGCAGCTGCGATTTGTAAAGGGGACCAAGTCCTTCCTACCCATTGGCAGTACGCAAACCCAGGTGTTCAAAAATCATGAGACTGGTTTGAATAGGATATATCTAAGTCTTTTTTCTCAGCCTTCTAAGCCTTTAGGCAGTCAAATTTTTAAGCTTCCTTCTGTCACCATGATGGCTAAAAATATATTTTAAAAAGAAAAAGAAAATGGAGTCTTATAATCACATGATTCCAGGAGCTGGAGCTGTATGAGAAAAAAACAAAACAAAAAAACAATCATCAAATACCATGAAATTTTAAAACCTGGCAACAACACCTTGGCCTTCAGTAGGATATTAGCACCTTGAGTAATGTCAAATATCTGTTCTCAGTGGAGAGAGCAGGCTCCTAACCCAAAGCTAGTAGCCCTGGGAAATGTTATATTTTCCCAAATCTAAGACAACTTTGAATTTAAGGCTAGCCCCCGCTAATGAGATTCTATACATGGAAAAATTATGTTGTGCTAATTTGCCATGTATAGAGCTAATTATTGTTGGATTGTTTCATTTCACCTGCCCCACTGCTGCAGCAGGGAAAGCAAAGGCAGAGAGGCAAACAGCAACAAGTGGACAGGTGACAGGGGGGCAGACAGTGTGAGCCCCATCCCTTGCTCCCCTACCTCTTGCCCACTATACTCCTTATACCCTCAACCACGTGTCTCCCCTGTCATCTGTACTCCCTCACAGTGCTTGTGTACCTTGCCACATTCCCCCCCCCCCCCCCTCCCCCCCCTCCCCTCCCCCCCCCCCCCCCCCCCCCCTGCCTGTGCCCTCTGGTACATCCCCCTGCTGCCTGCTCCCACAGGTGCCTGCACCGTCCCGCTTGGTCCCCCCCCCCCGCACCTGCCGATCAGCTTTAGCTCTGGCCCTGCAGTAGTTGAGGTGGTGACAGCTCTGGCCCATAGCTCTAGCTCCAGCTCCAGCCCATGACCAGATCAGAGTCAAAGCCATAGCTGCCACCACCATTGCCAATATAGTGCCCCTCTAAAAACGCATAAAGGAGGCCCTGGAGAACTAGAGTGTTTAGCCTCACCTCAATACCTGGGAATTTACTGGAACATATCATAAGGAAGTCCATTTGCAAGCATCTGGAGGAGGAACGGCTGATCAAAAGCAGCCAGGATGGATTTATGAAAAACAAATCATGTCAATCTAACTTGAACTCCTTCTTTGACAAACGAGCTACTTAGGTGGATGAAGGAAACACTGTATCTGGATTTCAGCAAGCCTTCTGACAAGGTTCCACAGGACCTTCTCAAGTCATAAACAAACTGGAGAAATGCAGGCTGGACAAAACTACTTAACGGTGGATAGACAACTGGCTCAATAGCCACAAGCAAAGGTCAATTATTAATGGCTCCACATCAGAAAGGCATGAGGCCTTGAGTGAAGTCCCACAAGGGTCTGTTCTGGGTCAGTGCTGTTCAACACGTTTATTAATGATGTGGATGTTGGAATTGAGAGCTTCTTGGGCAAGTTTACATTGAACACCTTCAAGAGCAAACTGGATGCTTATCTTGCTGGGATCCTATGAACCCAGCTGACTTCCTGCCCTTTGGGCAGGGGGCTGGACTCGATGATCTTCCGAGGTCCCTTCCAGCCCTAATGTCTATGAAATCTATGAAAAGTCTGCAGATGACACGAAACTGAGAAGGACTGCAAAGATACTGGAGGACAGGAGTGCAATTCAGAAGGACTTTGACAGATTAGAAAGCTGGACTGGTGCTAACAGGATGATGTTTAATGCTGACAAATGCAAGGTGCTATACCTCAGGATGAATAATCATAAACACAAATACAAATGGGTGACATGGCTGGATGGCAGCACTTCAAAGAAGTCTTTGGTAGATCACAGACTCAATGCAAGTCTGCAGTGTGATGTAGCTGCTCAGATGCGGTTTTGGGATGCATCAATAGAAGCACTAGGTGCAAAACACGGGACGTGATAATGCCTCTCTAGTTGGCACTGGCTAGGTCTCATGTAGAGTACTGTATGCTGTTTTGGGTTCCACATTTCAAAAAGGACATGGAAAAGTTAGAGGGGGTCCAGAGGCTGATAACAAATGATAAAGAGCTTGGAAGATGAGTCATATAAGGGGTTAAAGGCAATAGGCATGCTCAGATTGCAGAAAAGATGCTTAAGAGCATGATAGCAATTTTCAAATACCTGATGGGTTCCCATGAAGAAAAGGGAAAGCAGCTTTTCCC
>NW_005841994.1:2350260-2359433 GCF_000455745.1 Alligator sinensis
AAGGGTGGGACATGTACCAATGACTTGAAGTTGGACCAAGGTTTAGACTGGGTATCGGGAAAAACTTCTTCACTGTTGGCACCGTAAAGCAGTGGAACAGATTGCCTAGGGAAGTTGTAGGCTCTCCATCATTGGAGGTGTTCAAGAAGAGGCTGGACAGGCACTGGTCAGGGATAATCTAGCGTAGCTATACCTATATTCTACTATGAGTATTTCCCATGTTTCTGGGCTTTGCTGGTTTCCGCAGTGGACCAAGAGAGATTTTTTTCCCCTTCTTTTGCTACTTTGGGGGGGGGGGGGGGTTGAGCCCTCCTCAAAAACATTGGGTATTGGCTGCAGCCAAGGCTGGGGATTTTGACTGAGGTGGGCCAGTGCTCTCGGTGGGGCTTTTAGCAGGAAGGTTCCTGGCTAGAGGGTCTTGCCCCTCTTCTTTGTGTCTGATTGATCACCATATATGGGGTGGGGAAGGAATTCTGCCCCATGATCAGAATGGTATGGACTGTGTGAGGTTTTGCCTTCCTCTGTAGCAGGGGTTGTGGCCCTCTTCCTTGGATCTCTTGAGCATTTTTAATAACCTTTGCAGCAGCAGAACATTGGCCACCATGGTTCCCCTGTTTTACCTGTAGCAGACTAGGGTGTTATGCCTTGTGGTTGTGTCAGGGTTGACCCTGTAGTTTTGCTCATAGGTGAAACAATGGGTTTGTATAGGATAGTATGTATAAGGGGCAGGGGATTGGACTAGACCTCTGGAGGTCCTTCCTAGCCCTACTTCTCTGTGATTCTGATTCCATGAATCCAAGACAAGTGCTCTTTCTGTGCTGCTCCACTTCCCCTGCCCCCACCATGTTGAGTGGGGGGGAAAAACCTCTTCTTGGATTTGCGTTATTACAGTACCTTTCCTACCTGACCAGGACTTACATGGTCTTAACATACGAACTTCTCTTTGCCCATTGCTGTCTCTCTCCTTTCTATCAACTACTCTTAAGCCCATAGGGAAACTGCCAGCTGAACCAGACCTATGATCTATCTACCTCTGTCCTCAACAGCAAACAGCTCCTTCCATGGAAGGTGAGAGAACACTACAGGAAGTAAAAGAAAGACTGTTGTGGGCACCCATCTTGTTACACTGGCCTAAAGCTCAAAGTTTAATACCCTTTCTTGCAATTTTTGCCTTCACTAATCAGGATGACATTGGCTCCCCTATCTACATCAACAACCAGCCCCTTCTGGAGTCTTGCCACCTTCTTGCTTCAGGGGGCTGCCTATTCTGAGTTCATGAACATCTATTCATGTTTCATGAATTGGTCACTTCTTAATTGTTCCTGTCTCTACATTGTGGCGGTGGGTGACCCAAGGCAAGGTCCTCCTGCTGTCATGGCACTGTAGGCAACATACTTATGAAATGAGGCTAAGAACATATACATACCTACCTAAGGCAGTGGGAGAGGGCATCCATTGGTGGAATGCTCTCTGGTCCCTGGGCATAAGGTGCAAGAAAGCTGTAAGATCTGGCTATTACATTTTTCACCACATTGCGTCATCCTAGGTCTTTGCATATGGCCTGTGCTGCTGCTTCTTGACGGTCTGTCTTTTGCAATGCCTGAGTAAAAGGACTGCTCCCTGGATATGGACACATGGATTGGGGTGGACGGACAAAATCCCATCCCCAAACCCAGCAACATGGTAAGAGGGCACACAGGTGGCTTTCATGCAGTCTCCAAGACCTGGGTCTGTCAGGCATGGCTGAGACAAGTGGAGCTCTACAAATATTACTTAGGAGGTGGAGCTGCAAGAAGAATGCTGAGCAAGTGGCATGCCAGGCAACCTCTCCCTCTCAGAACAGAAAAGCATTAGTGCATTGAACAGGGCTGCAAAACCCATAACGTAATCATGAGCCAAGGTGGCTTCTGGATGTGGAATTGTCCCAGCTGATGAAGTTAAGACTGGTGATCTAATCACTACACCAGTTTATTTAGGCATACAAGTAGTTAAATATTCATGCATTTAATTTTCCCCAGTCAAATCTCCTTAAACCCATGTCTGATTAGCACAGAGAAATAACTTACAAATTGCTTTTGCATACTTCCACTTTAATGAGCAAGGAGGTAATTAAACTATACTTCTTTTATTTGCTCATTCCAAAAAGGTGCTCACTGAATCTGTTAATTAGATGTGGAGCTTGGTTAGACAGGCTGCAGTCTTTTCCCATTAGTCGCTCCCCACTGCCTCAGCATGGAGGATAAACTCATGTTGGAGAGCAGAGCCTTATGTCATGTTACAGTGGTAACTCACGGGCTGATTTAGCCAGGACCCCATACCTTGGGCTACCTGCATAGAATCATAGATAATTAGGGTTGGAAGGGACCTCAGGAGGTCATCTAGTCCAACCCCTGCTCAAAGCAGGACCATCCCCAACTAGATCATCCCAGCTAAAGCTTTGTCTATCTGGGTCCTGAAAACCTCCAAGGTTGGAGATTCCACCACCTCTCTAGGTAGCCTGTTCCAGCGCTTTACTACCCTCCTAGTAAGAAAATTCTAACTAATATCTAACCTAAACTTCCCTTGCTGCAACTTGAGACTGTTGCTCCATGTTCTGTCATCTGCCACCACTGAGACTAGTCTAGCTCCATCCTCTTTTGAACCCCGCTTCCGGTAGTTGAAGGCTGCTTTTAAATCCCCCCTCAGTCTTCTTTTCTTTAGACTATAAGCTCCCTCCATAGGTGGTGCAATCACATACCCTGGAAATCTTCAAGAGGAGACTGGATGGTCACCTTGCTGGGGTCACTTGACCCCAGTTGTCTTTCCTGGTTGGTGCAGGGAGCTGGACCCAATGATCATCTGAGGTTTCTTCCAGCCTCACAATCTATGAAATAAGCCCAGTTCCCTCAGCCTCTCCTCATCAATCATGTCCCCCAGCCCCCTCACCATTTTTTGTTGCCCTCCACTGGACTCTTTCCATTTTGTCCATACACTTTCTGTAGTGGGGTGCCCAAAACTGAACAGTTCTCTAGATGTGAGTTCACCACCACTGAATAGAGGAAAATAATCACTTCTCTTGACCTACTGGCAACACACCTACCAATGCAACTCAGTATGCTGTTAGCCTTCTTGGCAACAAGCATGAACAATGCATACCCCTGAAGGCTGGGGGGGCGCAGCAATCACCTGCAGGAGGCAGTGGTGGGGGCAAGGTGGCAGCAAGCTCCTGCAGGCAGCCACAGCAGTATCGGCAGCAGGCGGGGGAGGGGGGCGAGCACCACTGGCGATCGGCAACCACCTGCAGATGCCACCGGTGGTGTCGCCAGTGGGGGGAGGTGGGGGGGTGCAAGTGGTGACCACCCACAGGCACCGCTGGCAGTGGCAGTGGCGGCCAATTGCAGGGAGTGCACTGCCAATCTCAAGGGGTGCACCAGTGGGGGGAGGTGGGGGGGTGCAAGTGGTGACCACCCACAGGCACCGCTGGCAGTGGCAGTGGCGGCCAATTGCAGGGAGTGCACTGCCAATCTCAAGGGGTGCATATGCACCCGCATGCACGTCCTACGTGTCACCAATGGCAACAAGGGCACACTGCTGGCTCATATTCAGCTTACTGTCCACTGTAACCCCCAGGTCCTTTTCTGCAGAGCTGCTGCCCAGCCAGTCTGCTCCCAGCCTGTACTGGTACATGGGATTGTTCTGTCCTAAGTGCAGGACTTTGCACTTGTCCTTGTTGAACCTTATGAGGTTTCTTTTGGCCCAATTCTCCAATTTGTCTAGGTCACTCCAAATCCTAGCCCTACCCTCCAGCATATCTACTGCTCCTCCATGATTTTTCCAGGGACTGACATGAGGCTGACTGGTCTGTAGTTCCCTAAAACCTCCCTTTTCCCTTTCTTAAATATGGGCACTATGTTTGCCCTTTTCCAATCCAATCATCCGGGACCTCTCCTGATCACCATGAGCTTTCAAAGATGATTGCCAGCAGCTCTGCAATCACATCAGCCAACTCCCTCAGCACTCTCAAGTGCATCCCATCCATCTCCAAGGACTTGTACACGTGCAGCTTTTCTAAATTGTCCTTAACCAGTTCTTTCACCACTGAAAGAGGCAAGGGCTGTTCACCTCCTCCCCAAACTGTGCGGCCTGGTGCAGTAGTCCGGGAGCTGACCTTGCCTGTGAAGACCGAGGCAAAAAAGGCATCGAGCACTTCAGCCTTTTCTGTACCTTCTGTCACAACATCTCCAAGGACTTGTACACGTGCAGCTTTTCTAAATTGTCCTTAACCAGTTCTTTCACCACTGAAAGAGGCAAGGGCTGTTCACCTCCTCCCCAAACTGTGCGGCCTGGTGCAGTAGTCCGGGAGCTGACCTTGCCTGTGAAGACCGAGGCAAAAAAGGCATCGAGCACTTCAGCCTTTTCTGTACCTTCTGTCACAAGGTTGCCTCCCTCATTTAGTAAGAGACTAACACTTTCCTTGATCCTCCTCGTGCTACCGACATACTTGTAGAAACCCTTCTTGTTACCCTTCACACCACTTGCTAGCTGCAACTTCAATTGCGCTTTGGCCTTCCTGACTTCATCCCGGCATGCCCAAGCAGTGCTCTTATATTCTTTCCTAGTTATTTGTCCAAGCTTCCACTTCTTCTAAGCTTCCTTTTTGTGACTTAGTTTACTGAAGAGTTCCCTGCTAAGCCAAGCTGGTTTTCTGCCATACTCGCTAGTCTTCCTGTGCATCAGGATGGTTTGTTCCTGCATTCTCAGTAAGGCTTCATCTAAAGTATAACCAGCTCTCCTGGACTCCTCTACCCCTCAGACTGGCTTCCCAGGGGATCCTGCCCATGAGTTCCCTGAGTGATTCAAAGTCTGCTTTTCTGAAGTTCAGGGACCTTACTCTGCTACTTTCCATGTTCAAAGTACAGACAATAGGGATGATCCCAATGACTTTTGTGGCACTTGGTGCCTAAATACAATGGTGAGTGGCATCTGAGTCATGATCATTAGTCTCACAAAGAACTGGACTATTCCAAGGGAGAGAGAACACTTCAGTCTGCACCTCATCCCTAGTCCCTGGTATTACCTGCAATACTACGCATTGGAAAATGCAAGAAATGCTTCTACAGAAATGCTTCTGGGCTGCTTTTCTTGTAGCAAAATCCCCAACCACAGCCTTGCCGAGGCTCAGACCTGTACCCACCACTCTGGGGCAGCTGGCTACCAATGTAGTCCTCTGAAGGCTGCTCTGACTTTCTGCAGCTGCTGTTTCAAGCAACAAAGCTGCAGGTGAGAAATTGGCACAGAGTTACGCCTCCCTCCCACCCCATCTCCCTCTTGCCAAGGATAAGCCCCTTCCTTCCAGATACACCCTCTGAAACATGAGAACAGCCAGGTCTCCTGTTGCACTGGGGCTTGATCCAATAGGTAGGTTCCCCAATACTCTAAATGGGGAAAAATAGCACTTAGAGGCTATGAAGCTACACACATTTGTTCTGGAAGAGGGGCTAGCCCACTGGTGGCCAGGCCAGAATCCAGGGGGTGTGGGAGAGAAGGTGCACTGAATCAACCATGCAGGTTCCCGGTTGACAGTGACCAGCACCCTGAGAGCCAGAGCCAGGCTCCATTGACACCCCTCCCCCAATCCTCAGTCCATGTCCTGCCCAAGCTCTTCAGTGGCCTGAACAGAGCACACATCCTTAACCAGGATCTTTAGTCTGAACCCTGCATGACTCCTGCCATATGACTTATAGCTCATTTTCTCTGTGTGCAGCTGAGTATCATCTTGGAGATCTATTCAGGGTCTCTGGACACTGAAGCTTGGATGCAAGGCTTTCAGCTGCAAACCAAAAGGCACAGCTGCCTCCAGTGGGATAAGAAGGAAGCTGTTTCAGCCAAGAATCATGTCACACAGTTCCTTCATAAAAGAGGAAATAGGCAGGGACTTGATTATGAAGCTTCCAAGTTCTAAAGCTAAAAGATTCCACCTGCTTCAGTGAGTCCCCTATGGAAATATCCAGGCTAATTTCCAGCTTCACAAATTCTTTCCAAGACATAGCAGCTAATCTCCATTCAATTTGTTATCAATTAAAATCAAGCTAGTGAAGTAGAAAATGAAGTGGTAAGGAACAGTCTCTTATGGCAGATCAAGGGAAAAAAAATAACAGGATCAAATGAAGTGCACTCAATATTAGCATTAGTCCTATGCAGAAAGGTATTCAAGTAGCTCAGACTCAAAAGGAAATATGTCAAGAGACTGCAGAAGAATTCCCTCCTTCTCACTGTAAGAGGACAGAGGGAAGGAGATTTGTGAGTGTCAAGCCAAAACCCTAGCCCCAGGAAGTATTGTGCAGCTCAGCAACTACACATTGCTCCTGGCGGGTCATCTTCCCTTCCATGAGTTCTCAACATGGTTTCCTGGTCTCTTTCTGGAGGTGTCCATCATTCTTTTCCATCTGGGTTTGGTCCTCCCAGTTCTTGGATTACAAAGGATTTATTGGAACTAGTTTGAAGAACTGAACAACTTAAATTGGAACTCATAGGAAATAAACTGCCATGCACATCTGAAATACCTGTTGAAAAAAGAGCCTCTACTTTCCACTCTTAGGAAACAAAGGAACAGGCAGGGAGGGAAAAAGGAGAGGGGGGCCCTCCAAAATCAAATGATTTGTGCTCCTTCCCTGGGGACTGCACTTTCATGACTGGACATGCTACTATGTTTAGAGCTGGTTAGAAAATACAGGGGAATGAGGCAACTGGACTGCAGCTCCCATGAGGTGCCACAGCAGCACTTCAGTATCAGCATATTTTAATTTTTGGAGGGCCAGAAAATTATATTTTTTGTTTTAGGTATTCAGATTGGCAACAGAAAGTTAATGTTCTCCATAGAAAGTAGATTTTTTGTATGTGTGAGAAGGTTTGTTTCATAGAAAACCCAATCTTCTATTGAAAAATGGCTCGAATAGAACATTTTTGATCAGCCCTAGTTCTGACAAATGTGCCATCTCCATGGGAGGCAACACAATCCTCACATGCTCTGATGCCGTGGGACTTCTGCCCAGAGTGGGGTGGTTAACCGTGAGGCCAGACTTAGCCCCTTTTCAAATGACCAGGCTAAATTCCAGCCCAGGTCATTACATTCTCCTTGTTCCTGGCCCCAACAGCATTTAAAGTACATGGGGCTCCTAATGTTAGTAGTGTTATGGGTTGTGTAAAGCATCTGCTTGACCACAACCCTAGTCACTGTGTTGGAACTAGGGGTGCACCAATAAAGATTTTTTTTTTAGCTGATACCAATAGCCAATTATTAACCAGACGAATCGGCCAATACTGATCTGATAACCAATTTACAGGAATGCAGTTGGGCAGCATGAAGAGCAGCTCCCTGCAGGTAAGTCTGTGGAGTGGAAGGAGTGTGGGGGAAGGAAGGGGCATGGGGGTGCAGATCAAGGCCCCCATGGTGTGGGAGGGAGTGGGGCAGGGGGCACTGCCCAGCCAGTGGTGAATGGGACCTGGGGCTGGGCTGGGGGACAGAGCTGCAGACAGCTCGTCCAGGGGATCAGTGTCCCTGTACTTAAAAATGATGGTGGCAACACCTGAACTAAAGCTTGTCAAGTGAGCCTTAGTTCAAGCACTGAGGGGGCGAGGGCAGATGTGGGCTGCCTGCTATGGGCTTGGAGCTCTTCGCCCTGCTGCCTTTCCCTTGGGAGCCCCATGGTGGCTATGCATCCTCTGCCCGCCCAAAAGCGGGAGGCATAACTCACCACCCCCACCGCTGCCGGATGGGCAGGAGACACACAGCCAGCATGGGGCTCCCGAGGGAAAGGCAGCAGAGCAGAGAGCCCCAAGCACACAGCAGACAGCACTCATCCACCCTGCACACAAATCTGGGGGGACACATGCCCCCCCCCATGCTTCCCACAGAGGGGTTCTGTGCAACACCAGAAAGCCACCCTCCTCCCCCCTGCGCCCCCTGGATGAGCTGCCCATGGCTCCATCCTGCTCCCTGCCCCAGCCCTGGGTCCCACTCTCTGCCCTGGCTAGGCAGTGCCCCCAGCCCCTGCCCCACTCCCTCCCTTGCTGTGGGGGCCTCAATCTGCCCCTCCCCATGCCCCTTCCCCTCCACAGACTTACCTGCAGGGCACTGCTCTCCACACTACTGGGCTGCATTTCTGTGTGTGGCTGTATGCATGCATGTGGCATCCAGGGGCAACGGCCAGAAGACATATTGTTTTTATTGGTAACATTCTTGGCTATACTGGTCAAAAAAGCCAATAATGTTAATTTTCCTTTTATTGGTGCCGATCGACATGCAACTAATATATCGGTGCACCTCTAGTTGGACTAAAGCCCTTGACTTCAGAAGGGCCAACTTCAAAGAGCTTCAGAGATTAGTGGGGGAAGCACTGACGGCTTAGAAGGTATAGGAGATGGGAGTCCATGAGGGATGGTCGTACCTTAAGGGGGCGATCCTCCAGGCCCAAAGGATAACAGTCCCTGAGAGAAGCAAGGGGGGTAAGAGTGCTCAGACACCCCCATGGCTCAGCAAGAGCATTCAGCAATGCCTGAGGACTAAAAGGGTGGCGTACAACCAGTGGAAGGGTGGGGCTATCACCAAGGAGGAGTACTCCTCCTTTGCCTGGGAGTATAGGAGGGCTATTAGGAAGGCTGAGACAGAGATGGAACTTAGGCTAGGGGTCATTGCGGAGCCCTTGGCCCAGCTGTATGAGCATTCGTGGTCATCTGGCCAGGTGCCAGGGGATTGGAAACTAGCTAATGTGGTCCCCATTTTTAAGAAGGGGAGGAAGGGGGACCCAAGTAACTATAGGCCCGTAAGCCTCACCTCAGTCCTCTGGAAGATCTTGGAGAAAATCATTCTGGAAGATCGTGGAGAAAATCATCAAGGAGCATATCTGTGGGGGGCCAGCAGGGGAGATCATGCTCAGGGGCAGTCAGCATGGGTTCATCAAAGGCAGGTCCTGCCTGACCAACCTGATTACCTTTTATGATCAAGTAACTAAATCCTTGGATGCTGGGGTCGCCGTGGATGTAGTCTTTCTAGACTTTAAGAAGGCCTTTGACACTGTCTCTCACCCCATTCTCATTAATAAATTAAGTGACTGTGGCATTGATGCCTACACAGTTGGATGGATAAAAAACTGGCTGATGGGGCGCACCCAGAGAGCAGTGGTGGACGGGTCATA
>NW_005841994.1:2360229-2395050 GCF_000455745.1 Alligator sinensis
GGGTCAGGCTAGATGATCTGTTCAGGTCCCTCCTGACCCTAGCTACTATGAAACTATGAATCTGGGCCAAAGGCTGCCGAAATCAATGGAAAGTCTTCCTTAGCTTTGATGGGCTTTGGACAAGGCTCTGAAAGCATATTCTCTGCAGGTACAGAAAGCTTGTTTTTGATAAGAAAAACTCTCCCATATTTTAGCACTGTTATATAGCAAGCATCAAGTAATAGGAGCATTAATGTGTACAATGTTAAAACAGGATAGGGCAGAGGATATTCCTGTCCTGGCTGCAGAAGGCCTAAGGGTAGGAACAGACGCTGCATTTGTTCCTGGACAAATTCTACCTGTGTTTGTCCAGGAACAGAAATATTCCAGGATTAGCGTGTGCACACATTGCCCCCCTAATCAAGGTTTAGCAAGCAGCTGAATGCACTGCCACTCTTCTGCTATTGATTCAACAATGAGATTCTTCAATAACGGTTCAGACACACTTTGAGATGTCCTGGGATAAACTGTTAGTACTTCTTACCCTGTGAAACTTTTTAGGATTTATCCTGGGACAATGGACACAGATGTCTGAACAACTGCACTTTGACCCAGGATAAAATTGTTTATCCCAGGACAAATGCTAGGTCTTTCTGTGACATAAAAATTCTTGCCATTTGTAATCGGTGTGATTACTTTGTCCTGATTAGGATGCCTTTTTGATTCCTTGTTTGCACAGTGTTTAGTGTATTGGGGCCCTGGCTTATCCCTGAGGATTCCAGATATCATAGTAGTTCAATAAATAAGTGATAATAAATTATTGCAGGCACCATAATTAGCTTTTTCCTTCAAAGCCAGCTAACAATTGCTTTCCCCATTCCTTTTTCTACTTCTCTTGGAAGCAACAATGAGGATGGATGGATTATCAACCTTGAATAGGAGGAGGAGGGCAGCACTGCAGGATACAGTTGCAAATCATTCCATCTGGGAAGAATAACTACACAACAAATGATAAATAAACTCCCACCTTGCATCTTGCTCGCTAGCAGAGCCAATCAGCATGCAACAACTAAGCTCATGTGCCCTTTCCACATCCCTATGCCAAAGAAACAAATGTTTCACAGAACATGGTATGGGTAATGTAACTTCTGCCTCCAGCCCAATGTCTGCAAAGCCCTCCTCTTTATTACAGAAACTGTGAACCCTCACTGACATTCACCTTTCTTGCACCCTGCTGTAGAGATAAGCATTGCTTCTGTTTCAGAGGGTTTCTATTGTGCTCAAGTTCATGACATTTTGAATCTAACTCCGGGCCAACTTTGAGTTGAACAATTGAGCCATCCAGTAACTCACAACTACCAGAGCAAATTCCAAAACCAAATATTTCATTTGGAAAAAAACAAACAGCCTGTTGCTAAGCAAGCAGTGTACTTACGTAGCATAGCAGTGACAGAACCAACAGCTTGAAAGCAAGGACATGAATAATTAAGGGTACCATAAATCTTACACAGCTGGTCTGCAACAGAGATGCTGGGCTTCATTCCCCTCTCCTTGATGCCAGTGCCACTCCACTAGAGAGATATCACTGTCAGGATGTTTTTCCTGATAGCCTGAGATGTCCTTTTCCCCAGTTTCATTCCCTAAGCCAGTGGTGTTCAACCTCTGCCCCACAGGCCCAATATTGGGAAGCACCGTGGATCCATAAATTTGGTGGCAGGGGAGCAGGGACAACATTAATTGCTGCAACTTCCAGAATGACAGCAACTAATGCTGAAACCATTGTCCCCCGTGCCAAATTTCCAGACCTTAGGAAGAGCCCTGCAGGCCAGATGACAGCCCTGCAGGGCTCCTCTACAGCCAGTTCAGATGCTCAGGGGTGGGCCAGCAAGCAGGTCACTCCACAGCCAGATCCAGTGTGAGGGACTTGGTCAGCATACCAGATTGCATCCGCGGACTGAATCCATATGCTGACTCCACGCTAGATCAGATCCATGGACTGATCCTGCCCATGATATCTGGCCCATGGACTGACCCTGCACCACTTGTCTGGCTCACAGTGCCAGAGGATGAAGCATCACTGCCCTAGGCCTTTTCTGAAGAGATACGAATACTCAGACACTCTGAACTCTAGCAGTCATGGAATGTAGGGCCACTTTTCCACATCATAGCTGCTAAAGAGATATCAACCTATAGGCTTCAGCTTCTAATCACTGGAGACCAAGAAGGAACTCTGTCTGAGCAGGTTAGCCTATCACTGCCCATGTGGTCATTTAGGCTAGGGCAAAGGCAGCCAAAATGGATGCTGGCCAAATCATGCCTCTATATGCCCTTGATCTAACTTTACTACACAAGCCCGATAAGCCAGCAGGCATGAGCAGCTTTTTGACCACAGGGCCACAAACAGAGTCAAGTTCCTTCAAAAATGGGGGCATTCAGATATCTAACTACCTGACCAAAGGGTGAGGCCAGATAGATGTCTCAATGCCTCCACTTGCACCCACAATTTTCCTACAGGCACCAAGTGGGGTGCTAGTTAAGCTCAGCTGGGTAAACCAGCTGCCTATTGAAATCCAAGGAAGGCCAAATTTGTGGAGCTGGGGTGGGGGAAGAGAGGGCTCTTTACCAGCCTGTACAGCACCTTGCTGCTTTGTATGCATCGCACTGCATACGTCAGGTCCCTGAAGATGCTCCCTTCCATTTTGGCTTGCCCTTGTGAGCAGACAAAGATTCCACCCTTCCCATCCCTGAAAAGGCACCGCCGGATGAGGCATCCTTGCAGAGAGTTGGCAAGAGACTGGGCCTCCTTGTCTCTTTGCAGCTCCTGTTGCAGACTTTTGAGCTCAAAGTCATTCTGGAGGGCATTCAACCCATTGGTTTGTGGCCGGCTGTAGATAACTTTGGTCAGCATGTGACTCAGGCTATGGGCCTGATAGGACAGCTTGTACATCGATTGGTCGTCTCCCTCATTCTCACTGCCGGTGCTCAACTCGCTATCACTAGAGTCTGTGTCAAGGGTCATGGCTTCCCCCTCCTTGGCTGTATAAAGGTTCCCATTGAGCTCAGCCTCCTTCTCGCAAGTCTGCTCAAGTGCTGGTGGAGTCCTTAAGGCAGGAGGTAAGTTACTGTGGTCCCCACCTACCACAATCTCACAGGTCCTTATATTCCCCACTGGAGAGTCCCCCCAGTCTTCATGTTTTGACCTGCTGCAAGGTGAGGAATCTGGGGCCTGTAACAGAACAGAGCGGGACTTGGCCAGCATGGTCAGGTGCTTGCAGGCCCAGTTCCGATCAGAGGTCGGGGAGCCCTCCACAGTCACAGAGGCATTTTCACTGCCAATGAACTCACAGTTCTCAAGGACGCAGAGGGCCACGCTGTGGAAATTGATGCTACATTGATTGAAGGTGCAGAACTTCACCTGGCACGTGCCTGGCGCATGGATCTGTAACTGCCCATTCTCGAAGTTGCAGTTGTCAAACTGGACGTGGCCAGAGGTTGTCTGGAGAATAGTGATAACAACACAAAGTAAATACCCAGAGCAATGGCCATTTTTGGAGAGACTTGCAGGTTCCTCTACTCTTTCCACAGAAATGTCCTACCTCTTTACATGTAGTAGATCATGGATTACAAATTACAAAACCCACACAAATTTACCCCAGTTGGCTTCTACCCTCAGCCTAGAGATCAGTTAGCTTTGTACCTTTAACTAACATGGCATGCTCCATCTGTCACAGTCAGTCACCAGATTCCCTAGGTGACATGCTGTAATCACTGGACCTAAGCAACACCTGTGCTGCTCTTCTGAGCCCTTTCAAAACTATTGATGTGCACATTAGTCATCTACCTGTCTGCAAATGTAAGGTAATGAGTTGTACACATAAGGCAGCTTGGTAAACCTTAATGGCCTGTAATATTCAGAAGATCAGAGTAGAATGATCTAATGGTCCTTCTGGTCTTTAAGTCTTTAAGAATATCCCAGGGGCATCTGCTGTACATACTCACAGGCATAACACATGCCATCCACCCATGCAGTAGGGCCCAAACATTTTGCAAGAGCATCAGATGTTGCTCCCTCCCTATCTGCTTCAGCACTGCAGCTTACAAATGTCATTCCTGTTTTATTCCCCTTACAGCAAGTGCCATGTGAATGCAGTGTTGGGTCACTAATGTCTGTAACGTAGTCATAAAATTACTGGACAGGAGGGGATCTCAGTAACTTATGCAGGATCTTCCCTGTTTAAGCTGTCCCACACAGGAGCTTGTCCAACCTGCACATAAAAACTTCCAGGAACAAAGACTTCTTGGCCTCTCTAAGGTGATCTGTTCCAGTGCTGACCCCCTTCACAGTTAAGAAGTTCCTTTGAATATCCAACCTAAATTTCCTTTTCTGTAATTTCAGCACACGGACATGCAGAACATTCGATCGCTAGTCTCTTTCTAACAGCTGCTTTTGTAGCTGAAGACTTATCAAACCCCACCCTGCCCCAGTTTTCTCTACGCAAAATTATCCCAGTTTTTTTCCACTCTGCAGCTGTTCTTTCCACTGCTTAAGAGATATTTTAACAGTAGCCCACACAGACCATGTTTTATTGGGAGCCTCAGCACCACAGATATCACTAGCAGAAGAGTTTTTCTCTACCACAAGAGGCATGACAAAGCTCTCTGCTTGTACCCAGAATTGGTACAAGACCAGCACAAGTTTCCCTGCCCTGCCCTGTCAATGAAGTGAACCAGAACTCAGAGGGGCCTATTAAGAAAAGCTTAACAGTTTGCCTGGAATCTTGCCCGATACCTAATTTGACAGGAAATCTTCTTAGTCATTATTTTGTTTCTCTTCCTTGATTATCCCTTGATTCCCAGAGGTATGCTCCTAACAGTCAGTTAAAGGAGGCAAGTGCTTAAAGGAGGCAAATCAGGGCCTGGGGACAGATGCTCTGAAGTCATGGGAATTGTTTTGCATCAACTGCCATGATTTACAGCAACACATTTATTTTAATATTTCCACATTCTGAGGCACAGGAACCACACGCATTGGAAGCGTGCTTTCTGACATGCGTGACGGCCAAGATCAACAAATAGAGGACTCATCTACACCATGAGAGTGGCATGTCCTGGCATGGCCCAGACTGCACCCTGTCCACTTACATGCCCCAAACCCAGAAGAGTACATATGAACCACTCTGGCAGCATTCCCAGCAGCCTCTCCCAAGCATGCCAGAGACTGACATGACACCAGCAGTGATGGAGAGATGCACCCAAAGGTCTTCACTGGTTCAGCACTGGGTTCAAAGAATGTATGCGGGAGTGGGTGGGCCAAGTGTGCTCAGAAATGGCTTGACTGGAACACACCTTCATGGTGTAGACAAGCCCCAAGGGCACTACGGTATTTGAGCATGGGATGGCTGAATCAAGCCCTACATACTTATTGCTTCTTCCTTTCCTTTATGGAAAAGACTAATTATATGAGACCCCATCAAGTCCATTTCCGACAAAGGAAGTTGTTCAGCAAAAGCTTTTGTAAGACTTAAAATCAAATATATACTGCTAGGAAGCTTTCACATCAGTCAGAAGCAATTCTGTTTGGAAGGAAACTTTATTCACTGCCTGCCACCCAAATGCTGTAGCATGCTGCTTCTGGGTAAGAGCCAGAAAGTAAAATTAACCATCAACTCAAGTGAAATGGATCTGCCTCCACTGGCCACACTGAGAGAAAGCTCAAAAGGCACTGGCCATCATGAAGCAGTGATGAGAAAGTTAAACCTCCCTTTGCTTGTTTTTAAACAAAAGCTGGTCAGGAAGCTTTTCTTTCTTTCTTTTAATTACTATTTTTCACTCCACTGGTTTTCCTGTTAAAATATACATGGTAGTTTCCTTCTTAGAACTTTACAGTTAAGTTATATAATTAACTAATTTGAAAAAATAACTACATCCCATAACTCCTGGAAGGGAAGTTTCTATTTCATCGGTAGGTAAACTGAGTCTTAAAATGGCTGTGGGTCAGAGTCTCATAGATTTTCCTATAAGAAGCAGTTCCTTACCCTCTTCAAGTAGTTCCACTAGGTTCACAGAGGAAATTAATATTCAGCCTATGCACGGGTTTGGGGATCAGGCCCACAGCAACTTATGCAAAGTCAAACAGTAAGTCAGGTCAGAGCCAGAAAGGAAACCTGAGCGTTCTGACTCCTTGGGTTCCTTCCCAAAGTCCAGACAGCAGTGTGCTAACAGGGCCTACATTACACCACATGCCCCCACTCCCCTGCCCAGGAGGGCTGGCATTTGAGTCCCTCAAAATACATTTGGACTCACCTTGTAGACCACCGGGGTGAACCAGGCAGGCATAAACACTACATTACACAGGCGAGTGGTTTGGCAGTGCTGGTCGATGCTGACTAGCAGGGCAACGTCCCCCAGCTTCCCCTGCCCCACGATTTCCACTGGCACCTTCAGGACAATTTCACTTTGCTCTTCATACACCCCAGGCAGCAGCACAATCCGATCATAGGGGTTGGCAGCGGCCAAGGCAACTCGGAGGCTTTCAAACTCATACCCAGGCCCTACACAGAGGACACGGCGATCCTTCTTCCGTCGGAATAAGTAGAAACAGTTGGAAGATTCAAGGTCTTGGGTGTTCTTAGACCAGGTTTTTGAGGCTAGGTAGTGCTGTTTGAAGGCTTCTCTCCAAGACTGGGGCTCCACGTCAGGCTGGTTGGGCCAGTTTGGGTGCCTGCACTCAATGCAGCCCAGACACAGCTGTCGCCATCGTGTGTTGTCTAAGCTAAGAATGAGTTCATACCATGCCCTGCACACCATGCTGCAGCGGCCCAGGTCAGGAAGATGCAGGTAGGACAAAATCAGACGCCACAGCTCCACTGGGAGACCACTGATGTCCATTGTCACCTAGTGATGGTGGGACACAAAGAGGGGGGTTAAACAGGCAGGCATCATTGTCCTAAGTTTGTGATGGTTCTGCAGGGCACTTACCTGTGTCCATCTCCCTTTCTGCCAAGCTAGACGGAGATGGCACATTCTGTTCTTATTTGCTCTGCCCCCATCCCACAGGCTGACGGTGCTGACTCTGCAATTCTCCCAGGCCATGCTCCCCCCCCTCAAAAAAAACCCTCTTTTTTTCTGGAAACTGAACCCTACTTGCCTGGCTTGTGGAACAGGGCAGAAACTCTGAGGGAGAGCTGGAGTTTCAAAATCCCTTGCGACTTGCACAAAGGGACATTGCTCTCTCTTGCAAGCCCCTTCAGAACTGCCTTTTCTGCTACATCCCCATGCTGGGTGGCACTAACACAGCTGGTCTCCAGCACAGTAGAGCAAATTGGGGTGGGGTGACCCCCTATGCCTGATTATACCAGTGTAAAATGCAAAAGCAATAATAACCAGTTTGGAATGGTGACCTTTTACACTCTCTGAACTGCTGTAAATGATCATAATACCATATTTACCCAAATCTAAAACCCCTTTAAATGTAAGATGATCTCCCAATAATTAGACTCTAGACATGGAAAATTGTAAGTCTTGGTATAATTTTCCATGACTAGAAGCTAATTTTTGAAGGCTTGTCTTAAGTCTGTTCCCCCACCACTGTGGTGGGCAATGTGGAGAAAAGCAGCAGCAGGTGGCAAGAGACCAGAACCCTGCTCATTGCCCTCCTTCCCTGTTTCCCGCTTTTGCCTCCCCATGCTTGTGCCTGCCCCCTACCACTTATCCCCCCATGCCACTTGAATCCCCCTCAGAGCCTGCCCCCCCACTTGCCCCTTGCCCTTGTGCTTGAGCCTGTGTCCCAGCTGCCTATCCCAGCACCTCCAGTCCTCCCACTACCTACCTTCTGGCAGCCTGGCTCTAGCTCTGGGACAGTCAGTGGTGGCAGCCCAGGCTCTGGCCTCGGAGAAGCAGTGGGGGGTAGGGTGGCCATCACAGAGGACAGTCCTGTTGTCCTCTGTCCTGTATTGATATAAAACTGGATGCCTTTATGTCCTCTATTTTTCTCTTGAAGAAAAAAATACAGGCAGCTAGGCCCTTGGGATGGGTCACATTCAGTGTTGCCCTTTCTGCCATGTCCCCCAGTGCTGGGTAGCACTGTTATAGCTGGTCTCCAGCACATAAGCAGACTGGGTGCAGTGACCCCCTATGGCTGCAACCCCCATGAAGGCTCTTTAAAGCAAGAGGTGTGAGGACAACCACCCCCAAGAGCCCCTGAGTATGTGAAGGCACAGAATACTAGCTCAGTCCCTGTGGCAAATCTCATTGTAGGGGGTCTAAGGGAAGCTCAGCATCTCTGTAGGACTTGGCTGCACTACCTACCTCTTACTGCTAACTGGTGACCTTTCTACCACATTGAGCTGACAGAGAGCAAACACACACTTCTCATGGAGAAGGCTGATCAGGTCAGGCTGCCAAAGGGCTGGACTGACATTCCCTAGAGCAGCAGAGGGGTCTTCCCCATAGCCCTCAGCTCTCAGGCTTGAGGACAGACTAGAGTTGGTCTGCATCCTGCTGTGTGGGAGATCCTTACAGTGCTGTCTGCTTAATGCTCCCAGAGCTTAAAAAAACAGAATGCCCCCAATGTTTGGGTTGAATCTTTGCAGCATTACAACAACTCCCACATGCCTCTTTTTACCTGGCTACCTTGGGACACCTGTGGGTTCCAAAAGCAGAGAACAAGTCTTTGTTATCTCTGTGGTGCAGAGACTTTGCAGGGTGATTAAAGACTTGTTATTTAACCCTGTGGCTTGAAGGCTCTTGAGATTTTGTATAAAGTAAGCAATGCCTGTGACATGCAGGCAGGTCTAAAAACCTTGGTATAAACAGCTCTGATTTTCAGCCTGGTAGCCTTTAACACTCATTAGATTCTTCAGATGCATCTTGGCGCCTACAGAACTCCCTAGGTAAAAAGTATCCCTTTTCTTTCCAGTACTGTGACACGGGGGGGAAAAACGGAAAAGGAAATATAATAACACATAATTTTCCACTAACATAATAATTTCCCATGATGTAGAATAAATCAAACAAGAGAAGGAAGAGCACTCAACTTCATATCCAGAGAAAGGGAAGCAGTTTGGTATTACCAACAACAAAGAATATCTGCCTTCAGAAAGTCACAGCAGAAAACTGCAAAGGGACAAATAAAGACCAGGGCTTCCCAGGGGTGTATTCACTAGGAGAGAGAAAATTAGTTACGTTTAACCTGAGATTCTACTCTGGAAAGCAATGATGCAAAATAGTACCTTGTTACCGAGAACCAGTCCTGAGGCCAAGTCTGCTTATTTGAGTGATGAAATTAAGCTTTTGATAACTTCTGAGTCTCACAGGAAGCAGTGAAACTGAGTTACTAAGATGCTATCCATTCTCTCTCCTGCATTGACAACCAACTTGTTCACTCCAAGCCAGATTCTATTCCACCTATTAGATCTCTAAGTGGACTTAGGTGCCTAAATGCAATCTTATTCTACCCTACTTGAGTCCCTGAGAAACTGTCAATACAAAAGATGGGTGTGTCCCCTTCCTCCTTGCTGCTTTTTGTGACTTACTGTTAAGCTTATGGTTATGGTGTATTACAGAAGTAGGTGCATTAATGCCTTTTCTTAGACATCTAATAAGTGGAATAGGCTCTGGTTGCAAGTTCCAATCAGTGTCTGGGTGCAAACACACTGGCAGTAACAAAGCTGCAGAAATATCATTAAAAGCAAGACAATAGAAGTGGTTTGTGTATGACCGTGGTAAAGTTTGGTTGTTAACAAAGGCCTTTATTACTGGCAGGCATAAGACAAAATGGACATAACCTGAAGAACACAAGATAAGGTTGCAAGGTTAATATGCAGAAACACCTTTGTATACAAAACTACTGAGGAAAAAGACATATGCAGCTTCATGGTGCTTGGTTGCTTGCTTTCCTAAGTTGCTTCCTTCAGAACACAGACACATCGCACTGCAGGACTGCCCACTTACATGAATTGGCTAAAGCGGGGAAACTGTATTAACTGAAGGTCGGGGGGGGAGGGGGGGGGGAGGGACTTGAAGAAAGGAGACTGAAGCTTCCTTTCGGAGGCTAGGTCACCAATGCAGGAACACCTATAGCGGGCTTTTGAATGTGGAGAAGCTTTACACCTGGGCACCCCTCCGTAAAGGCTGTTAATGCACCTGCACAGTTACATGCCCAGCTAGCATTCCCATGGAACAGAGGCAACTCCTACTGAGTATACACAGGAGAAACAGGGCTGAAAGTGGTTGACCAAGTCCCAAGTGTCTGTCTTTACTTCTCTTATTTGGGACAAAGGAAGGGGAGACTCTCCAGAGGCTCAGTGTATCCAGCTCAGATTTTGTGTTCTGGGCATGGATGTTCCTCTCAACCATGCCTCACAGTTGGAAACCAAGCCATTATTCCATTGTTTTGGATTCTATGATCTGAGGAAGGCCAACCTGAAGCGCTCTGCCTCTGGGCTGAAACAGACTCTAATTAACAAAACAATCCTGTAAAACAGACACTTCTAAATGTTATGATCCATTCTTATCCAGACCAAGGAATAAGGGATCAGCCAGTAGGAACTCTGAGGAACATGTCTTGGGGTACATTCTTATTCAAGCTATAACTGAAGTTTCTCTATCCAGGTAGAGGCAGCTGTATGACACTCACTCAAACCATAGGCACCCACTTTTATTTTTGCCCAGGGTGGGTGGGGGCCTTCCTTTCTCTCCCCACACCCCATATGGCATGGCTGGAGCAGAGCCAAGTGGAGCACATGGGGGCTCGAGGTAGGCTGCCCACTGCAGGCTCAGGGCTCCCTGCCCTACTGCCCTCCCCTGAGAGCCCCATGCCGGTTGTGCCACTGTGCAAGCCAGCAGCAGTGGGAGGCACAACTCTGCATCCCCCCTGCTGCTGCTGGGTGGGCAGGGGGTGCCTTGCCATGGTGGCACAGCCACCACAGGGCTCCCAGGGGCAGCGCAGCAGGGCAGGGAGCCCCAAGCTGCAGCGGACAGCCTGCATCCATCCCCACCAGATGCACAAATCGGGGGGGGGCACACGTCCTACCATATCCCCCTCCCCAGGAGGGCACAAAACAGCAGGAAACTGTCCCCCCCCACCCCATGGACAAGCTGCCCATGGCTCTGTCCTACCCCCTGTCCCGGCCCTGGGCCCCATGCACCACCCTGGATGGGCAGCACCCCCAGGCCCAGCCCCTGCCCCACTCTCTCCCTCACTGTGGAGCCTCAATCTGCCCAACCGCCCACAGACTTACTTGCAGGCAGCTGGGGGAGCTGCTCTCCACCACTGCCAGGGGCTGTATTCCTGGCCATGTCCATGTGTGTGCGCGTGCACATGGCTCTCCCCGAGTCCCAGTCCCTGCAGCCCCTTGCAGGTTGGAATTGTGCCAGCCTGCAAGGGGAAAACTGTCGTTTCCCATGTTTTTCCATGGTGAACAGAGAACCCGGATCCCTGTATGATACTAGGAATCTGGGACAAATGCTGTCCTGGAGTCATGCAGCCCAGGGCTGGGACTTGATGTTCCCATTTCAGGACTGTCCCAACCAATTAGGGATGGGTGGTCACCCTAGCCTCTTCCTGAGGTGGGCCAGAGCCCTCGGTCCCCCATGTGCTCAGCTCCTCTGACTCAAACATTACATTTCTTCTACAGTGCCATGTAGGTATATCTTACCACCCTATCTTCATGGAGAGCCTGATCAAGAAAAACCAATGAGAATCTTTTCAATGATTTCTGTGGGATCTGGACTGGATCGAAAAAAGCATTCAAAAGTTTCTCTTTACTTCCTACAAATATCACAGTAAAAACAGGGCAGCTGATTGCTGCTATAAAGATTAGCAGACAAGGATTATCAGTATTGTGCACTCCACATCGAATCTGTCTGGGCTGGAAATTTGAAATCATTTCACTCTGTTTCACTTCACAGACATTTGCTAAATATACCCGTGATGTCTCCCTGAGACCTGACCCTGCATTCCTAGTGCATCCACTGAGAGGCTTGGGTGCAAAAGGAATGCACAATCAGGTCCTGGGGGTCAAATCCTGGCCCTGTTGAAGTCAGTGCAAAGCTTCTGGTGACTTTGAGGGGGGACTTTATAGAATGGTAAAGTTAGAAGAAACCTCAGGGATCCCCTGGCCCAACCTCCTGCATGAATGCAGAAATGCTATCCTTAAAGTATCACTATCCAGTGTTTATCCAGCCTTATTTCAATCTGCACTGTTATCTTACACTGCAAAACAAAATGCATCACTCCAAGCCTCACAAAACCAACATAAACAACAAACATGTATTCTCAGCCAGCATGAATGTGGATAACAGAAGTTCTCACTTTAATATTAGCTCTGAGGCTATAAATGTTATTTACTGTTGACCAGTGAATCCATCATGAATCATCTACCCACACTTAGCCCACAGTAATGCAGTGCTGGTCTTATTAGTTATAAGTAGGACAGAAGTACCTGGAGGCCCCAGCTGAGATGGAGGCTCACTGTTAGGAGCTTTGCATAAACAAGAAAAGGAAAATCCTTCTAGACCCAAAGCTGACATGAATAGAAGGACATGGACATGAACAGAAGGATAAGCAACCTGTCCAAAGACCTATCAGCAAGTCAATGATGGGGTGGGGAGCAAGACCTAGACCCAGTGGAGTACACAGTCTCAAGCAGCTTGAGTGGTTCATGTCAGTGATGCTAACCATGATATCAAGTGGTTCTGTATTTACTCTCCCTTCCAGTGACCTACCAGAAGGAATTTATCTCAGTTCACAAGTGGAAAAAGAGCTCGTGCCAGAATATGAAAACCAGGTTCTGCTCAGACTGAAGAATTTGTCTGGCTTGGGATGATGGCATGGCAACTCAAAGTTCATAGCACTGAGGACAACCCAAGCTGCAGTTCTGGAAATCAGGATTATTGTTCACGAATTTTCACTGGAGGTTTGTTTTCTGACTTGGGTTATTTGCCTTTGTCCAAGCTGAGTAAATCTCACTTCTCTTTCTAGTCTGCCTTGTTTGCTGGGTCTTGTGACTTATGGCAATACCGCGAATACCTCAAGGGAACATTTGCGCACAAACACATCCAAGTTTCCACTGAAGCAGCTTTTAAATTTCCAATTAAATATTTAGAATCATGTTTTATATTTTCTACCTAAACAGTATATGCTGGGTCACGGCTGTCCAACTGGTAGCTTGTGGGCCACAAGTGGCCTGTAAAGAGTTACGTTGCAACCCCTAGGCTCCTGTCCTACCATTGCTCCCTTCCGTCACTGTAGCTGGGACAGCTGCCAGCCTCTGGGCTCATCCCCTCCTCCAACTGCCACTTCCTGCCTCTGCCCCAGAGGATGGGGCAGTGTGGCGTGGCACCAGGAGCTGAGGATGAATACAGGGTCATGTGTGAGGACAGTGGAGACTGCATGGGCACTTGCTGCATTTTGTGGGGGGAGGGAGGAGTGAGCTACAGGCCACTAGGCCCCATGGATAACTGGTGCAGCCTGCACCATATGCAGCCCCTCCCAGGGGCTTAGAAGTTGGACAGTCCTGTTCGAGGTCAAAATTGCCTCATAGTATGGTTTAACATTTCTGAAGGCAGCAGAAGTGGTGGTTGGGAGGGGTGGGGGGAGGTAGAAATGGCACTTGCCTTGTGCCATGCAGTCAGCAGAGGGCAGAACTCAAGGGGATCTAAACCCAAAGAGCTCCCCACCACTGTGTGGTCATTCTCCCAGTGTATACTTATACTACCCCCAAAATATCCGGGAATTGTCAAGCCATGGGCAAACAGCACCATGCATGCCAGTCAACTCAATTCGCAGCCATAAATGCAGACCTGGATTTGGGGCAGCACAGTGTGTTCTTAAATCTCTCTCTGCTTAAGAAAGTGCATGCTTAATAATCAAGTGGTGACTTACATGCTTTTCTGAAACAGGGCTGTGTTTTCTTAAACCGAAGGGGACACTCTCAAGGTGATATATCCTCAGCTTCAAAAATGAAGCTAAAAGTAGGTTCAGGCCTTAATTTCACCCTGGGTCTGTCTGCCAGTTTTTGTGCTCTTACTGCTGAAGGTGTACAAGGATTTTAGTTGTTTAGTGAAATTCCCACATCAACAGGGGAGCCTTACTTCTCAGGGGAAAACAGCAAAATGGGCTACAGATGTAGCACTGTGGAAGTCACTGTGTAAACAAAGTAAGGAACAGACTCCCTTCTTTCCTCTCTCCCCCCGCCCCCGGCTCTCTTTAAGCTAGAGTCATCGGCGCTGCCACTCAAAGGCAAAATTAATACATGCATATGGAAATGTAATTTTCAAGTTGATGATGTCCTTGCATCTAAGTTGAATTAATCATTATCGATGCCCTGGAGTGCTGAACACAGTTGAAAATGACCACTTCTGCCTTATGCATCTCAGGGATGCTAGGGATAAAAGAGGGGGAGCCACTGGTGGCTTCTGGTACTGACAACATATAAGGCTTCATTACAGCAATCTGGCTTTTTTCCTGTAAAATTGAGTTCTGAATGACATTTCTTCTAAGAATGCAGGCTTAGGACTATGCTCATTCTTCTTCTTATTATTATTATTGTTGTAGTTGTTGTAAGCAAGCAGAGGGGCAGAATTGGTTTTTTTAAAGGCAGTTTAACTTTTCAAGGCTTTGTTTTTTAAACATAACTGTGAATTGAAGCTACAGAAATGAGGCAGGAGAAGATGCCATCTAGCCCCACATTTCGAAAAGATCTCTCAGATATTTGTACCCGTCAGCAAAACTCAGCGTGACTAAGAAGGGAGAGCTTTGACAATGATGCACCCCTAACAAGGGACATGAGTGACTTGCGATTGGTTGACAGGCACTGGAGGTTGTACGTGCATTCACTTTATGACTGGGCAATGGCCGGTAGAATAGAAATGCCTGCTTCTGCTAATCTTCATTATATTCAAGTCTCAAATTTGGGGGTTACAAATCTGCCCTCCAATGCACATGTGCAATTATTCCAGATGTTTATGGGAGTTGTACCCATCTCCCTTAGCTTTTTTGCCTTAACTGCAGGAGATTCAAGTTTTGCCACTGACTACGTGAAGAAGTGGCAAACATGCTATGCAGCTCTATGTGAGCTGCCTTCTACACCAGAAGCATCATAAACATTTCCATGCAGTGCTGTGCGTGGGTTAATTAGCCCTGCCCCTCAGCAATGCTAGTTAGTCTGCCCAAAGCATGGTAAAATGTGGCTACCCTCTGTCCAGAAGTGTTAACTGAATAAATTATTCAAGGAATATCAATAAAATTCACTGGGTCATCTGCTTGCCATGCAGTCAGCCCCAGGCTGCTGGGGTTCTAAGTCTGCTTGGTGCACAACTCAGCTTTTGCTTCACCTTCTGTCCCCTTTGATGTGTCTCTAGTTTTCCTGTAACAGACTGTGGTGCATCTTTCCTTCACAATCTGGGTCTTCTTCTCCCATCCATACCCTTCCTACACTGCAGTCTTCTCCATAGCTTTGACCTCTCCTTTCTTCTCTCACTTCTTTCGATTCACCAAAAAGCACCTGTTGGTACCACAGTTCTTCCTTCCAACATGTACCCTCAGCCATACACCTCTCACTCACATGCATGGCCAGAACATTTTGCCAAAGACCTAATAAATCAGAGAGGATTAAACCCACAGAAAGTCATGAAACTCCAAGGTGAGAAAACTTCCAGAATCCTGGCCGCTGAGAAAGAGGATGCTCCCACAAGCCAACCATGCAGGCAAACACACGACAAAGCAGGAAGCCCACTGCATGCCTATCACCACATGTGAGGCTGAGAGAATCTCCTCACTGAATGTCCAGTTCACACCAAGACCTCACCAGCATCCAAAGGCATGGTGCTGGCAGTTGGAGTAGGTGAAGGACTGGCACAGGTGGGGTTCATTGCACCAGCAGGGACTGGTCCAGGCTATGGTTATTCCTTCCCAGACAGGCAGAGGTAAGGGGGAAAAGAGCTTCTACACTCTCTGCAAGGACAAAACTTTCCATGTGTGCTGCTCTGCAGTCCCTGCCCAAGACTAAAGACCTGACTGACCAAGTGGGATGAGTTGCCCAAGAGGGGAACGAGATCTCTGCTGGCACGTGTGTTCAGTTTCTGCTGTTAGGAGTACAAAGCCTGCCATAACTCTACAAGCTGTTTTCTGTTCCCATGAATGATTTTTGGTTTGCACAGGACCACAGCTACATTCCAAATGCCCATGGATGTCACCCTGGAAGGGAGTAACAACAGTGCAGAAGCATTTGGACAGTAATGCATAAAGCAAGCTGTGACAGGCATATCTCAGCCATCTGCAAACCAAGCTGGAAAAGATCCAGCCAGCAGCAGCCTTGACCATGAACCTAAGGGAATGTGTACAAACACACTTGCAGGAAAGTGCCTGAGCAACAGACCTGGATAAAAAAAGAGAAATAACAACCCCTAGGTAGAGCAGGTAAGAGCCATTCAGGAGATAGTGACCCCAAGGCCAATGAAGCAGGTTACAGCTTTCACAGAACTTGTGTGCTGACACAGGAGAGTTATCCTACATTCTGCTCTTTTCTTCCTCCTTGAATAGATCTGACACCTTTGCAGCAGCAGACTGGAGGGTGAGGCAGGCCTTGTCCAGGGAATCGGATTAATGATTGCAGCTCTCTGCAGAAGTGCCACATGCAATGAATCCAGACCAAAGAGCTCATAGATAAGCCAATTTTATGCTCATGTCAAAATAGCAACTGCAGAATTTGAGATAGTAGGAAAGTGGGAAGAACTGACAGTTGCCCTCCTTAAGTTTTTTTTCTTCCAGAGGTTGATTAAAAAAGAATCTGACAATTGTACGTATGGCACAAGAAGGCTCCATACTGACTGGAGGCCTTGCGTACTCCCATAATATAAATGCATATTAATAATAATGACATGAGTACTGGGTAGGCCTAGGCAAGGGTTCATCCCCAAAGCTGATCCCTGAACAATGAAGTCCAAGAAAAACACATCCCATCAAGTTGAGCCAGAGTAGAAAGAACAAGAGAGGAGGGCCAAAAACAACAGGGACAATAGGAAGTCATATTCAGATAGAGACATAGTCTGTTCCTTGTGGCAACAGCTCAGGATGGGGAAGGTTGAGAACTAATCTAAGGTTTGAGAAATCTAGGTTCAATTCCTTACTCTGCCACAGACTGCCTGTGTGACATCAGGCAAGTCACTTAGCCACTGAGCATTTAATAGGGATAACAGTGAATATTATCCACCGCAGAAAGGTGCAGTGAGGGTTAACACATTAAAGGGGAGGTACTCAGGTACTATGGTAGTGGCCACAAAACTGTCTTAGACAGGACCTGTTTTATCAGTCCCCATCTGGAAGACAACCCCTTCTTCCGGCATTGGTTCACTACAGTGAATGATATGGATCAGATGGACTGAGTACAAAGCAGCACAGCAATATCAACGGGTGGGGTAATTACATGCTGGTTGTGGCACTGAGGACTCTTAGCAGTACAGCTGAATGGTGGGAAATCGTCAGTGAACAACAGAGGCTGGGCAACAATGGGGAGAGAAAGCGGGTAGGATAGGAGACAAACCAAAGTAGTCTCTCCGCTGCCATGGGGAGCATCTCCAAGCACAGAGGATAACTGTGTTCCTTCAAAGGGTCTGAAACAGCTCACGATCCAGCTAGTACAGAAGGGCTAGCGAAGACTCCAACCTCTCGCAGCTCTCTCTCCCTGCAGACCTGCCTCAGAGTTAGCTGGGCTATGTGTGTCCTTGGGGCCTGGCTGCACCCTGAGGCAGTGGCACAGTAAGGTCATTGAGCACCCGGGGCGGGGCGGGGGGGAAGAGTGGGGGGGGAGTGAAAGGAAAGGCTAACCTTTCTGAATTGCTGTAGCTGCATCAGCTCTGCTCTGGAGACAGCAGCCCTGCAGCTGGGCTCCTTGGGTGCCTATACACATGCTAGTGGATGGGGGTGTGGAAAGGGGGCATTTTAATTAGAGTGGTTGGTTCCTGGAGAGCCACTCTAATTACAATACCGTAGCATCACGTGTATTAAGTCCCCACATGTTTAAAAGTGGACAGGACATTTTAACTGAAGTTCATTCAACAAGCGTTAGTTAAAGCACCCCAGTGGCCATTTTCAAACCGATGAGGGCTTATATACGTGATGCTGTGGAGATGCTAGAGTGTTCTAATTAGGACATGGTGCAGACTCAATTAATTGAGTCTGCTCTAAAACACACAGCGGACTCAATTAGAACACACTGGAACACGTGTATAGACACCCTTGGGATCCAATCCCAATATCCTATTTGCTCCCACCCCACCTATACATACACAATGGGTACAGGGATGCACCTAATGCAACAAAGGCTACCTGGAGGGGACGGAAGCACCATTCTGCTGGCTACACTCTCCCCCTACCCCCAGATAACCTGCTTGGCCCAGCGCTGCTTGGTCCAACTCCTATGGCTGGGCAAGAACACCATGGAGCTGCCCCTGCCATGGCAAAGACATGGGAGGGGGGTATTCTGGTACCCCTTCAGAGTCAGTGCCCAGGGCTAGTGCCCTGCTCCCCACACCCTGGTGCACCAGAAGCATCCTGCCTCATGAGGCACAGGAAACATCCCTCCCATACAGTCCAGACCGGAGGTAGGCAACTTTCGGCACACATGACAGAGCATGGCATATGAAGGCATTTTGCCAGGCAGGTGGACGGGGGGGAAGCTGCAAGGGGTCTGACCTTTGTTGTGGCAGTGCAGCCCCAACCCCTTCCCTGCCGTTCATCTTGAGGCACGCATGCACCTACTGCCAGCAACAAACCAAGCCCGGGGCTCCACAGACCCCAGTGTAGCTGCTTGCAGCCTCCCCACTGCCTGATGCAAGTGGCCCAGGCTCCATGGCAGGTGGCAGGGGCCTGCCCAGAACCTGGATTGGCTGTGGCAGGCAGCCAGGAGGCTGCAAGCAGCTGCACCAGGGTCTGCAGAGCCCTGGCCTGGCTTGCTGCTGGCAGTGGGTACACCTCAAGGTAGCTGACGGGGAAGAGCCCAGGGCTGCAGTGCCACAACAAGGACTGGGCCCCTCACGGCTCCCCCGTTATCCACCCCTGGCACGCCAGCGTCTTACAAGTTGAGGTTGTGGGAGATTTTGGGCAGAGTGTTTGGGCACTCTGCCCAAACACATTGCTGACTTTTTTTTTTCTTTTTTTTTTAAGAATTTTTTCCTGTTCCCAGCCAAATCAAGTCCAAATCCATGAGTAGTCCAGAACCATAAGTGGACCTACAACCAGCAAACATCCTCCACCCCCACCAGGCGCTTCAGATATTTCCAGTGTTTTCTGGCAGCCATCCTACATGCAGACCCAAGCCCAGAGGCTTGGGGTTCAGATGCCCCCAAGTTTTGCCTGCCCTCATCCATACGGCTGCAGGATCAAGTCAGGGAGGAGCCTCTCATGTCCATAAAATAAGCATTAAGCCCCAACACCTCAGCAGGTACTAAACTACACCAAAAGAATAGTTATCCCCAGGAACGCTTAAGGAAAACTGTCTCCAGGGACCCATACATGGTGTTTCCCCTACCAGGTAAATATGGTCCAGACTATACCTGAATAAGGAGGACCTCATTTTTCAGTATTATAACACTCCAAAGAGTCTTGAATCCACCTGAATGTAGGGGTGCACCAACAGAATTTTTTGGGGCAGATACCAATGGCCTATTTTTAATGAGCCATATTGGCTGATACTGATCGGACTGCCAATATGCAGTCGAGCAGCTTGGAGAGCAGCATGTGGCTGGTAACTCTGTTGTGGGGGAAGGGGCCAGGGGGGAAGGTCGAGAGCACAGCCAGGACAGGGCACGGGACAGAGCTGCAGCTTGTCTGGGGGCCATGGGGAGGGGGGGCAGTTCCTGCCACTGCATGTACCCCGGGAGGGCATGCAGGCGCATGTGGCTCTGGACCTGCAAATGGGGTGAGGGTGGGCTGCCACTGCGGGCTGGGGCCAGGGCGGCATCAGGCTATTCCTGGCAGGGGGGGCTAGGCCAGGCTGCACGCAGCGACGCTGGGAGGAGGGCTACAGGGACCCCAAAATTTGTCATAGCCCCCCCCAACTCCCCCTCCCAGGGCTGCCACTGTCACCTGCCCCAAGCACCCTTCCCTCACAAACTTACCAGCCAGACCCGGCTGCTCTCCCTGCTGCCGGGCTGTGCTCCTGGCCACCTACGTGCTGCGCTGTGGCTGTGCTCATGCACGGGGCATTTATCAGCCACATTATTGGCCACATCAGCCAAAAAAACCCATTGCCGATACTGTCAATTTTCTTTATATCAGTGCCGAACTGACATGGGACTGATGTATCGATGCACGTCTACCTGAAAGTCAGACCCAAGAGGCTTAGTAAAAGTATTCTTATATGAGGTACACAGTATTCAGTGTCAGCACTCTCTAATACAATAAGAAAGCAGAAACCAACCCCCCATGGAGGACCCTGTCTGCATAAAAATCAAACTGCTGGTGAGGGGAAAGCAGAAAAAGTTTTGCCATACATTTCCTACCCTTTCCATTATAAATTAGGCATGCAGAGTATTTGAGTATTTGCAAAGTATTAGGAAAACTAATACTACCAACTGACTTCTATCCCTGAACTACCCGATAAAAGAACTGCACACGAACTGTAGAGAGAACAGGAATAACTTTAAACCACAAATAAAGGCCAACTTCCTCTATGATGGATAAACTACCCAAATGACCGTTCTCTACATCAAATCAAAATAGTGCTCAGGGAAACAATAGAGCTCTGTTACTCAAATATCTGAATAGACAAAAGAAAAACCACACAATGCATCACAGAGCAAAACAGAACAGAAAACACACCTGACAACCAAAAAGAAAGCTGTTAAGTGCATATATTAGCTATCGAACAATTTCTAAATACAAGGGCCCTCTTAATATAAGCGAACATGAGAAGAAACCGGCTTCGTACAAATAGTTTTCTTCTCTGAGCTATGCCTTAAAATGGTTGCTGATCAACTCATTGTCTAGGTGCCTCCCCAGGGTGAGAGCAACCTTGCCATGGCTGGAGCCACACAGCACTAAGGTTGTGGAACTTTATTCTCATCACAACTCCCAGCCCTCTGCTTTTCCAAGTTCCTTCTGAACTGGTTTGACTTCGAATCTCGGACTTGGAGGAAATGAGGGTTGGAAGGGGCCTCAGGAGGTCACATCAAGTCCAACCCCCTGCTCAAAGCTGCACCATCCCCGACTAGACCATCCCAGCCAAGGCTTTGTTTACCGGGGGCTTTAAAACCTCGACGGATGTACCGCCCTGGCGAGAAAGAAAAGAAGGCAGGATCAAAGCCTGTCCCTCGCCGCCGCCCCCCAGCAGCTTTGCACCAAACCCCGCTGCCCTGGTTGCACGGAACTCACAAGTTTGGCCGGGGGGGTTGGCTGCCCTTTTGGTCTCCGCCGGGCAGGGAAGGAGAGAGCCCTTGTGAGCAGCCTCCCACCCACGGGCGCCTGCCGGGAAGGGCAGGGGGAGCCCTGGGCGCGGAGGCTGAGGCGGCGGAGCCCCCACACACCAGCCCGGGGGCAGGGCAGGGCAGGGCACGCGGCCGCGCTCTCCCCTCCTGCCCGTGCCACTGACCGCAAGGGACTCCTCCAGGGGGCAGCGCGCGGCCGGACCTGCCCCCCGGCCCGGGCACTGTGCGCCCGGCGAGGGGTGGAGCAGTGTGTGCCTGGGGGGCCGGGACACGGACACGCACACCGGGTCTGACATACACCACCCCCCGTCTCACACACTCATCTAGGTCTGACACACCTACACAACCCGCCACACACACACACACACACACCCACCCAGGTCTGACACACACCCCCCGCCCCAGTCTGACACACACAATCCAGGACACACACAAACACACATACAAGTCTGACATACACCCCCCGCCCCAGTCTGACACACACAATCCAGGGCACACACAAACACACATACAGGTCTAACATATACCCCCCCAGTCTGACACACACGCACACAATCCTGGGCACACATACACACACACATCCATATCTGACACACATACCCCCAGTCTCTCTCTCACACACAATCCGGGACACACACACACACACATCCAGATCTGACATACAGCCCCCGTCCCAGTCTGACACACGCACACAAAATCAAACACAGCCCCCCTTCACCTCCCCCCGCAAGGAGGCTGCTTTAAGCTTGAGCTGCCAGTTTCCCCCTGGGCAGGTGGCATGACCCCTAAGCACTGCTCAGTGAGATGGGAAGGCAGTAGGGATGGAGCAGCTTAAATCAAGAGGGTTGGATATCTGCCCTGCCCCAGCCGCTCTTGTTCTGCTAAGTCAGTCCCTTGGTGGACAGCATGTGGAGCACAGTGACTCCTGCTTGCTGCCTGCTGCAGTGGGGACAAGCCCTGCGTGGCTGAGTGGTGACTCTCCTCTTGGCAGGAGTGGATGGGCCTGGCTGTGCCAGCTCTGTGCCCCCTCTGACCAGCCCTACCCTGGGCAGGGGGTGACAGGAGAGGGAGCAGAGCAAGAGCGCACTATGTTCTGCCCTGTCTAGTCCTGTAGTTGGTGCTAAACTAAAGGCAGGCCTGAGGCTGCTTTAACTTAAACCAGGTGCTGAGGCTGCACCAAGGCAGTAGTAGAACATGTAACTAGTAAAGGGGCACAGTGAGCTGTTATCTGGCTAACCTGACTATCCACAGCAATGAAGATGCTGTGCCCCAGATTGCAACTCAGGCTAGTAAACAGAGTAGCAGTCAGGAGGCCAGTCTACACTGCCCTGTTATAACTACAGCTGTTTTCCCCACCCACTAGATTAAAGTTAGCATGGCTCTCTCCATGCTGCTATTACTCCTCCCCTTTGCACTGTAGATATGTGCGCAAATACAGGCAATGCAAAGGCAGCCTGAGGCGGTCTTCTCACACCCACACAGTCTTATACTCAGTTTTGCTGCACATGCATATCTGGAAGATGTAGTTAGTAGTGTTAGTCTGAAGTCAAGTGGAAGGCAGCGTAGGTTTGCACCTTATAGACTAACCAAAGTAGTTATAGAGCAGAAGCTTTCATGAGCTGAAGAACACTTCATTAGATGCTGTGGAAGGACATGCACATTCTCTGCTTTCTGTGCATCCTTTCACAGCATTTGATGCAGTGAGTTTTAGCTCACAAAAATTTGGGCATATGGGTGCTCACGCTCTCTGTCTGTCTGTCTCTCTCAATATATATAAACTTTAGTTAGTCTATAAGGTGCAAATCTACCCTGCTTTCCACATGAAAATCCGGACCAAAATATTTGGGAATAAAGGAAGATAGCTGGACAGGGATGACTTGGATCTTTTAACACGCAGCTACAAACACACTTTCTAAGTGGAATCTGGTAAGAAGTGGGCAGGTAATGGATCTGTTGTCTGTCACATAGGGCTGAGCAATAGCCTGGACACATTCATCATCAATAGTCCCTCAGTATGAGGATGACAGTCTTCCAGTGAATTAGGTAAGTCACTTTTGAGCCTGTAGATGACTGAAGAGACAATATGAGGTCTGCATGTTCGATTGCAGACATGGCAATTGTTCTGGGAGGAAGGAGTGGACCTTGGTGATGTCAAGTCACAGCTCTCTTAACCCTTTGTCTCTATCTGCCTCCATAGTGAGGCGAGTTCGTTCAAAATGATCAGTGCCTTGTCATACATCATAGTGCCATTGGGGACAATTTAGTGCTTGAGTTTCCCAAGTACTGTTATTAACAACGCATTTCTTTGGATTGGCCTTCAAGGTGTTCTTAAGTCTCTGCTTTTGCCCACCTCTAGGGCAGTGGGCATACAGAATGAGCAAATTAAATCATTCCTAGTATCCAAGACTGAATCCCTCTGTAAAGCCATTTAATCTGTATATATACATGATATTTCAAGAATGCCAAATTATAAGGGACTCTGGCCTTTTGGAGTTGCCCTGATGTTTGTGGTGTTATTATTATTCTTTGTTTATTTGGGGGCTGGTCCCTGGAGCTAGCTGGTATTCCGGTTTTTAGTTTACTGCTTGCTGATCTCTACTCACATTGCACTGCTAACTTTTCGGTACTAATATGGGTAGCGCTTCTACAGAGGGAAGTATGCTTCTGTTAAACTGCAAATGCCATGTTGTGGAGCCTAATTGTAATATTGATAAAGCCACAAGATGGTGCTAGAGGCATACAAGCTAGTAGAAGCCCTCCCACAGTGCTATCTACATGCTCAGGCACAAGGTGCGGTTGGAAGTAAGGGAAGGTGTGGAGATGTCCATCGAATTTGAAAGGTGAAAGTCCTATTATTCTACAGTCATACTCTTTGGGGCAGAGAGGTCTTTTTGCTACTATAGCAGGGGCCCAGACCCTGTTACTTGGGTGTAAGGGAAGGGGAGGAGAGGGCACGGTGGCAGAGAGCCCCTTTAAGAAGATGCAGCAGGCTCAGCTGCCTGTGTGGGGCTACAGCTGCAGGAGAGCAAGCTGGGCCTTGATTGACAGGGAAACCCCTGTGCAGAGCTGGTGATAAAGAGGGGGCGGGGCTTCCAGGCATATAAGCCCAGGACCTGAGCCAGAGCAGGAAGTCAGAGCCTGTATGTCGAAGGGTGAGGAGCTCCTGAAGTTGCCTCCAGTGGATGGAGTAACAGGCACCTATGCTGTTTCTGGAGCTGCCCAGAGGAAACTAGAAGGGAGCTGATGACCCTGTAGTGAAGAAGTGAGCCAGAGCAGGGTAGAGTCTTTTTGTTGTGAAGCAGGTGGTTTTGTTCATGTTGTGGGGCTTTAGACTATAAGACTGGATTGTGACTATGGGGGAGGTCTGGAGGCCACAAAGGGGTGCCTGGTAGGGCACTTGGCATTGGGCAAGCCTAGCTGGGGTCAAGGGCCAGAGGGCTACGGGCTGGAGAGGCAGGCAGTCCAGCCCAGGGTCAAAGGCTAGAGGGCTAAAGGCTGGAGAGGTGGGCAGCCTGGCGTGGGATCAAGGGCTAGAGAGCTAAAGGCTTTAAAGGTGGCCAGCCTGGCCCCAGGGTCAAGGGCTGTGGGCTGGCCCAGAGCAAGGGACGTGGAGGCCAAACAAGGCTGAGGCCTGGGCCCCAATCAGTGGACCAGGGCTGGAGGCAGCACCATACTTAAGACTTATGGTGGTCCTGGGCAAACCTTTAGCACCAGGCTCCCCTTTGCCAGAAATAATGATAATGGTAACAAAAATTACCATTTTCAGGCCCCTTTTCTGTCTGGACCCTAGGCAGCCGCCCAATTCGCCCATGCTTGTGTCTGGCCCTGGCTGGAGGTCTGCCGCCAGAAGAAAGGGAGGCTAAAGTCAAGGAAGACAGAGGCCTTTACAAGGGATGGAATGGTATACAGAGTATCATCTGCAAGGCATAGGCTTAACTGTAGGGGCAGAAGGAGGCCACAAACTTAGCCCTTAAGGTGAGTAGCACATAAAGAACTAGTAGGGAGACAGAAAGAGAGATCACCTTGGGCTCACCAGCCTCTGAGGGCAGCCTGCCTCCAAGTTTTACAACAAAACATGTCAGGTGAGGAACCAGGGCAGAATGCTGGGAGGTGATGGCAAGAGCCAAGCAAGGTCAAAGTGATCACTAGGGAGGTGTTATGTTGCTTAGGTGACATCTGTTTGCAGCTGTGACCTTGGCCAAGTCAGATCCTCTGTGCTCAGCTTCCCGTCTGTAACATAAGCATTCCCTGCTTTACAGGGGTGTATGAGGACAACAGAAAACAACTGATGGATGTGAGGTGTATTAGTGATGGAGACCACGTAAACTGACAGGATAAAATTTAAACACCAGATCCTAGAAAAGCGGGAAGTGCTGAGTCAAGGTGACAGTTGTGTGACCCAACACTTCCTCACTTTGACATCCCTAGGACTTTGGAGCCAGAGCAATACAGTTGTCCCAGCCTATTTCCTGAACTCTTTCCTTCCCATTTTTCTGAAACAATTTTCCTTGTCTTGTATTTCCAGTCATGGAGACCAAAAACAGGACATCCTGTATCCCATGCACAAGTTGCCGTTATCTCAGTTCTGTTCAGGAAAAGCCCATGTCATAATGCTAGAGACCACCCTTTCCTCTCAAGCCACCCTTAGACAGTGCCAAGCATAAGAAACAGGGAAAAGCTCTCTTAGTTGTTCCTCACCACAGTCAGGTTGGCTTCATTAAATATAGACGTGAGGCAAGCAATCTGTGACAGTAGATACATTTGTAGTCTAGGGCAGGGGTGGCCAACCCATAGCACCTGCCACAAATGGCATGGGCAGCCTGTGTGGGTGCATCTATATGTGCACATTTATTGTGCAATAACCAAAATTACTATGCAGCACTGGCACACATCTGCATGTGCACACCCACACTATGCAGTAAATATGGCAACTTATGCTGACTTGAGCATAAATTTGATACCTGCATCATGCATGTATCAAATTTATGCCCAATTAGTTACTGTGTAGTAATGCAAGTGCAGATGCCTTACTGTGCAGTAACACTGTGTATGTGGACTGACTTGGGACTAACTTTAACACCTGCACATGTGGATGCCAGCTTATTCCTACGTACTGCGCAGTAACTTAACTGTGCAGTAAATTTAAGCTGGTGTAAATGCATGTGTAGACATGCCCTGCATGTGGTAAATGGCAGGTTGGAGAGGGAACAGGCAGAACAATGGCAGATAGGGCAGGAAGCAGAAAGCAGAGCAGCAGGTGGGATGGGGAGCGCAGGTGAAGCAGAAAGCAGAGGAGCAGATTGGGCCGGGGAAGGGGATCAGAGTGTTACTCAGGGAGGGTGCAGGGCTAATTTGTGGCATGCCTGCCAAAAAGGTTGACTTCCATTGACCTCTTGAGTTTATGCTCAAATACTAAGAGGTAGATAAATGATTTTCCTAATTTGCTGAAAATGTATACTTTCTCCAAAATTACCCTGCATTGAAACAGGGTGTTATACACAGCATGTATATCCCTACAAAAACATTTACATAATTTTTTTTCAAGCATGGATTTGGAATTGTTGTTTCCACAACAAATTAAGATGCCTGTGTAGATTCCTATCTTTTCTATGAATAATTGTTTTCCCACAACAACTGCAAAAACTTATTAATTTTTTCACTGTTCTCTCACTCCTCAAAGTTGTCATGATCTTTGCTGGGATCCCCATAGCAGGAGTTACTACGTGACTGTGTTCAGCATTCAAAGTATAGACAATTTCTGGAACTGATAACTGGGCAATTTTTCCATTCATACCTTGAAAGAAATTAAGGTTAATCAGTAACACAAGAGACTTTTAAGAGCTGGCAAAAAGGTAAAGGAAACTCATGAATTCAAATAAGATTAGAGAGAGGTAGTAAGGCATGTTAGTCTGAGTTAGTTTATAATGTACCATGCTGTCTTGTCTTCAAATAAGGTTAAGGTTAAAAAAACTAGCATAGTATATCTTTTCCTATACTTTGTCTAACCATTCATGCTACTTATATACACTATACAAACACAGAGATATAGAATTAAAATGGCCTGTAGTGTTTACATTTTATTCTTGAAATAAGTAACCAAAAAAGCATTCTAAAATACAAAAAATCCTGTTCTGTATATTCAAACTAAGGAATTAAGATTTTTTTTCTTTATCTCCATGTGCCCAAATAAAACATTCATTTTTTAAAACAAAGTTTACAAAAATTCCTTATATTAATAGATGATACACTACTACATTGACATTTTAAGCACTATATTCAAAGAAAGGAAACATAAATTGCTTTTTTCACAATCAGCCAATTATGTCTACATGATACACGTAATGCAAAAGCCAAATTCCGCTCTCACTCTGTTCTCAAACCGGATTGACTCTACTGACCCAATGAGAATTACTCCAGATTTATACTCTTTTCTTTCTGTGGTCTGTGTGTTTCTGTGTTGCATCCATGTACTCTTGGCAAGGTGTGTGTGCATCTGTTTCGTGCATTTTAAGCCCTTTTCATATACATGCAGTTATAAAAAGAATCAGTTTTAACACGGGAAAAATTTCTCATCTATTCCTTTATAAAACAAACTAACTGATTTCAACCCAGAGAAGGGTTCTGTTACCATTAATCTCAATTCTTGAAGTTTGGGAACAGAATAATTGAACTCAAAATAATAATTGTGGACAAACTCACTGATTTTCATCTATTCTCTTACCATTTAAATAATACCATTTTAATACTATATATTCAACTTTTAAATAAATTATTAAAAAAGTTATTTAATATAAATTTTTAAATTATTGCAACTATGAAGCAGATGTCACACATTTATTTACTCTCTAATATTACTCTCATAATTCATTCTAATATTTCCATACACGAATTACTTGTAATTTCCTGGAGTAAATTCTGAAAAAAATGACCATACTTTTTTACACTATTTGTAAAAGGAACTTGTGATTTTTTTCTGCTTTATAGAATCATAGAAGGACCAGAAGGGACCTGTAACATCAAGTCCATTCCCCTGCCATGGGCAGGAGGTAATTGGGCTCAAATGAGCTCCACAATGTGCTTGTCCAGCCTCCTCCTGAACATCGCAGGGGATGGTGACTGCACCACCTCTGCTGGGAGTTTATTCCAGATTCTAGTTACCCAGAAGGACCTGGCACTTGTCCCTATTGAACCTCATCTGATCATTATCAGCCCATAGGACCAGCCTGTCATGGTCATCCTAGATCCTTGCCCTGTCTTCTAATGTGCCCACACGTCCCCACAGCTTGGTGTCATCCGCAAACTTAATCATTGCACTTTCCACTCCCTCATCTAGGTCATCGATAAAGATGTTAAAGAGTATGGGCCCAAGCACCGATCCCTGGGAGACACCATTGGAGACAACCCTCCAGGATGAGGCCATCCCATCAATTACAACTCGCTGAGATTGGCCACTGAGCAAGTTGCCAACCCACCTCACTGTAGCCTGGTCTAGGGCAGTACCCTCCAACTTGGCTGCGAGAATTTAATGGGAAACAGTATCAAAGGCCTTGCTGAAGTCTAGGTAGATGATGTCCACGCCTTTTGTCCCACATCCAGCTGGCTAATTACCTGGTTGTAAAAGGACACCAGGTTTGTTAGGCATGACCTCCCCTCGACAAACCCATGTTGGTTGTTTCTCAGTAGCCCACCAGTTGCGAGCTTGTGGTTGATGGCCTCCTTGACAATTTTTTCAAAGATTTTTCCCAGAACCAAAGTCAGACTGACCAGTCTATAATTAGCAAGGTCCCTCTTCCCTTTCTTAAAGATAGGTTCCACGTTAGCCCTCCTCCAGCTGTTCAGAACCACTCCTGAGTGCCACGAGTTTTCAAACAGCCTCGCCAGAGGCATCGCTATGAGTTCAGCCAGCTCTTTCAGCACTCTCGGATGCAGGTCATCTGGCCCAGCCAACTTGAAAACATCCAAATGTTCTAAGAGTATCTTCACCTGTTTGGGACTGATTTTATGTGGACTGCTGTCATCGCAGTATTCTCTAGGCCTCTGGACAGGTGACAAGTTCTCACCTGGTTTCAGGAATACTGATGTGAAGTAAGTATTAAGGAGCTCTGCCTTTTCACAGAGGTCAACTGTGGGCTTCCCCTCCAAATTCAGTAGGGGTGCCACAGTGGAGCTTGATTTTTTTCTTCCTCCCTATGTACCTATAGAAGGACTTTTTGTTATCTCTAATTTTGGTTGCTAGCTTGATTTCCATGCATGCCTTGGCTTTCCTTGTCCCGTGTCTGAAAACCCTGGCCACATGGGTTTGCTCTTTGAATGCTGAACAGTTTTTCCATTGCATGTATGTTTCTTTGTTCTTTTTTGAGAAGTTCCCTAATCTCCCTGTTAAGCCAGGCAGGTCTCTTGGCCACTTTCCCTCTTTTTGACTGCGTGGGGATGGTCTCTTTTTGAGCTGTGAAAATTGCCTCCTTCAGGAAGCACCACCGTTCCTGAAATCCCAAACCGTCCAGTCACTCATTGCATAGGGCCTTTCTGACTAGACTCTTGAGTTTACCAAAGTCTGCCCTTCTGAAGTCTAGGACTTCTGTTCTGCCCACAGAATTCCCAGCCTTTCAGTGGATGGTGAATCTAATCAAATCGTGATCACTGTCGCCCAAAGTACGTCCAATCTTCAGGTCACCTACCATGTCCTCCCCTTTGGTCAGCACCAAGTCCAGAGTAGTTTTACCCCTAGGTGGTCCCTCCACAGCCTGTGTCAAGAACAGGTCATCTATAGTTGCCAAAATGTTGGTTGACCTGCTGGAGCTGGCCAAATGGTCTTCCTAACAGATGTCAGGATAGTTGAAGACACCCCTGACAATCAAGTCTTTAGTGCTGGCTGCTTCAGTCAGTTTCCTGTAGAATGCCTGGTCGCTCTCCTCTTCTTGGTAGGGAGGTCCCCTTCTCCTGAACCCTCTTGTATCTTGACCCAGAGGGTCTCAAGGGACTTCCCCCTGCAATCAAATTAAACCTGCAGGGAGGGGTCCTGCTCTTCCACATAGAGGGCCACCCCTCCACCCTTCTTTCCAACCTAATCCTTTCTATAGAGCCCGTAGCCCTCAACATCCACTGCCCAGTCATATGTATCATTCCACCAAGTCTCCATCAATGCAATGAGGTCAAATTCCTTGTCTGCCAGAGGGAGTACCAGTTTGTCCTGTTTGTTGCCCATGCTCCTGGCATTCCTATAAAGACAGCTGAACTCACCCCTAGTCATCTCAGGTTTTCTGTCCCTCTGCAAGTGTCTTTGGGCATTGGTAGTCATCTGGATGTCCCCTACATAAATACTCTCCTCTAGGTTACTTTGGTCAGAGGATTTATGCCCAGCAGTGGAATCTTCCCCCACTCCCCTTGGCTTGTCTAGTTTAAAGCCCTCCTCAGAAAGTCCACAATTCTCGTGAAGAAGAGCTTCTTCCCTCTGCCCATGAGGTGGATACTGTTTCTTGCATGCAGACAAGTGCTGTTGAACTGCATACCAAGGTCAAAGAATTCAAAGCCAGCACAGTGACACAGTCTCCAAAGCCTTTGGTTGACTTCTTCGATGCAGTCCTCCCTCCAATTGCCTTGGCCTCTAACTGGGAGGATTGAGGAGAAGACCACTTGTGCTCCTAGTTCCTTGAGCTTCACCCCCATTGTCTTATAGTCGCTCATAATTCTTCCAGGGTTGTTACTTGTCGTCATTGGTGCCCATGTGGATGAGGAGTATGGGATAATGGTCTGTAGGGCGGAACAGTTTTGGGATCCTTGTTGTCACATCTCAGATCCTGGCTCCTGGAAGGCAGCAGACCTCTCAAGCAAAGGGGTCTGGAAAACAGATGGCACCTCCTGTTCCTTGTAGCAGGGAGTCTCCCACAACAATCATCCTTTGTTGCCTCTTCAGTGGTGGCAGCTGTTCCTGTTCTGTCCTTGTTGCAGAGGACGCAGATGCTTTTTCTGTTGATGGTGTGATGGATAGTTGTTGTGCAGGGCTATTGGTGGAGCAGCTGATGCACATTGTGGCTTTGGGCCTGATGTGACCAGTCTCCACTCTGTCATTAGGGGTGTCTCACTGAAGCTTGTTCTTCTTCCTGGTCTCCGTGGCATCGTTTTCCAGGTGCGGGGTCTGGCAGTAAGCATTGATGTCCTCCTCATGCTTCCTAATGGTTCCCACTCTGCTCACCTCCTCCTGGAGCTCCCTCATCTGGCCCTCCAGAGTCTCCACCAGTGAGCATAGGATGCTGTGCATCTCCATCAGGGGGCAACTCGGGGCTGAGAGCCTGCTGGTAGCCCCTCCGCAAACTGTCCTGTGCTAGCTCTGCATGCCAGGGCCCAAAGCACGCCTGTTTGCACGCTCTGTTTGTGCGGCTCCCTAGGGGGCTGGGCTAAGTAGGAGCCGGGGTGGAGAGAGGTGACCTTTCTTGGCTCCCCTCAGCTGCCTCCTGCTCCTGACTAGTGCCCTCCCACTGTGTGCCCCACTTCCCTCTCGGCTGTGCACTGAGGGTGAGACTGGGGTATGCCAGAGAGGTCTGCCAGGGTCTTTGGTTCTCGGGGGCACGATGGGCTTGTACCCATGCGTCTCTGCCAGAAAGCTGTCCCAGTTTCCATTGTCACCATTTCTTTTATATGTCTATAAAGTTATTTAATATGTACACTTCATATCTTGATAAATTTAAATTTCCCATAACTTTATTGTGACAGCATAACGTAGCAATGACTTGTGTGCATTATTAAATGTTACTTACAAAGTATCTTTATTCATCCAACTTTCTCTATTCTTTACCACCTCTTTCTGCATGATGAAAATGACATATAAGTTCATTGGAGAAGCAAGGATTTTTTGGGGGGTGAGATCTTTTAAGGGACCAACTGCATAATTGGAATAAAGTTAGACAAACTTTCAAATACAAAGCATTCTTTTTCAGGTTCTTCAGGGACCTGAAGAAGAATACCTTGCATTCAAAAACTATTCTAACTTTATCTCAACTATGCACTTGGTCCAATAAAAGATATCACCCGCCAAAAATCCTTGCCTCTCATATAATTTCTGGACCTTCATATAATTCCTGGCTACAACATCTTTCTAAGGCTACCGTATAAGTTCATTCTGATACTACCATATACATTAATTCTAATATGAGCTTTCTTTTCCACTGAAACATAATACCTATTTCCCTCTCCATATAAATATTTTTTGCCCATTGACTACAGCTCTTCAGAAATAACACAACAGAGCCATACTACAAGTATATGCATAAGATTCTGTGGTACTTATGGAAATGAGCGCAGAAGGTTCAAAAGCACCTAAAAGAGTCAGCAGAACAAGTCAAAATCTCTTGGGTGCTTTTGAAAGTGCCTCTCAAAATGCAGTTGTTCCCTAATGATTCACAGTCGTTTGATGGATCACTGCTTTCCTCTGATACAGTGTGACATTCTGTATCAACCTGAACTCTGCCCAGATGGAATTGACAACAACCACTGGGAATGGTTCAGTAAATGCGGGGAGGTAATAAGTAGCTGTGAGGAATGACTTCAAGCATGGCACTGTGGTGGTGTGTTCCACCAACTCCATTTCTGGCATCTAGCTGCAATGTAAAAAGAATAAACAATCCTGGGAGAGAGGACAGGAGCTGTGGTTTCCTTCCTCTCCCAAGGGCCTACTCTTGTCAGATTCCCAAGGGCCTACCCTCATCAGATTCCCTCCTGTTTCTTGTCCTCCAAGCCCCAGGTCTCTGGGCTTGCCCAGTGGCATAGGTTCAGAACAGGAAGGATGGGCGTGTGCTCGCATCTAGATTACTCTAGCCTGGTTGTAAGGAAGATACTACAGACTTCAGTCACTAATTTAAGCATATCTATCCTGTAAGGAAGTTGTAGTGAAGTAGGTTACTTGGATGCCCTTTTCACCCCTCGGGGAAGACAACAAACTGAGCATAGCAACGGGACTCTGAGCCTGCTTTTGGTTTGGTTACTGATTACGTTCTATTTTATTTTATTGGGTGAACATTAGACCCTATGTTAAATGCTGGGCTAATAAATTTACAAAGGAGTTCAGGGAAGAATCCATGCCCAAAAAGTTAAACATATCTTGGACTGCAGCTGATATATCCCTGCTGGGCCTCCCAGCTGTTAGCTACACCCCAACAGTCTACCCATAGGGGGATTGTAGTTGCATTGCTTAACAAAAGTCCAGTGGGTTAAGTCTTTGTTTAGATTTCCAATAATGATTCTCTTGAGAAGAAACAGGTGTGCTCTTCTCTTTATTCAGGGCCCCCAGCTGACAACAAAAGCCCCCTTTGTCCCCATTTGGGGTAGAGGGCTTCCCTCCATTGGTGGCTAGGTCACTTTCCTGAAGAGTCAGAGATACAGGTTTAAGTCCTTCAAGCTGAGGATAACCTCAAACCATGACCTCCCACATTTTTGGCGTTAGTGCTGTTGCCACGGGCAGCCTTCCTGAGCAATGCTGATTGCGGAGGTTGCACTTTGCACTGAGCTCAGTGCTTGGGATGAGTTTGAGTACTGTTTCCCTAACGTAGGACTGTCTTACTGGTGCCTTACAGAGCATTTAACATGGGTCCCACTAGCCTGGAGGCAGTGGCCCCCTCTGCTGTTATGAAATGCAGACCACACAATGGGGGGGCCACGCATCATCTGGGAGCTGCCCACAGCGGTGGGGGAGCCATGCACTGCTGGCACGGCCTGTGTGGCAGGACTACACGTACCTCCAGCTCAGGCTGGGAGCTGTGGAGGCCACCTCTTACCCATGCAGCCAGGGAGGATCTCAGAGGGTGCCACACAGGGGCTACCCACCGGTGCCATCCAAGGCCTCTGGCCATATGTAAGTGGATGGCCCTGGCCACCCCCAGCCACCAAACTGAAGTTGGCTCCTTATTCCTAGTTCCCACTTCCTTTTTCAACGCTAACCTATACCCAATGTAAGCTTGTTATTCATGAATTACTCTGAAAAGAGAAATTTTCATCAGCTATGTGCATTTACAAATTAACAATCTGCCCCATAATCCCATCCTAATATGATCTTCCTTTACAGCTCTGCAGGGTATTATTTGACATATTAATTAGTAAATGGGCACAGCTAATGACACGCTCCCTCTTCAGGCCGTGTAATTCATGAATAACACGGTTTTATAGGGTACGAGTTCGTTTTGGAAAAGGACCCGGGAACAAGGAACCAATGTTGAGCCCCTCCCCGCTGCAGCCCGGCCCACAGAGGAGCTCCGGGGAGCCCCCGGACCCCGGTCAGGCGGGCGCGGGCCGGGCCCCTAGGGGCGTTCCTCGGGCCAGAGCGGAGCCACCAGCGAGCGCCGCTGCCCTCGTTCTGCGCCTGCGCGCGGGAGGCCGGGAGGGGGCGGGGCTAGAGCGCGGCCCCCAGAGGGGCGTGGCCGCCCCGCC
>NW_005841994.1:2395506-2398181 GCF_000455745.1 Alligator sinensis
GTGGGGGAAACCTTGTTCGCGACGCCAGGGAAGCGGACTAAAAGTTGAAATACCACCTTTAGCGTCTTATTTTGGAGCAGAACCACATAGCAACATCCAACTCTGGTTCTGTTATGTATCAGGTTGGAGCATGCCTCAGCGGTAGTTTCAAAGAGCGACTTCACAGCGATTTGTTGTTTACCTTGACGCGCTTACCGATACATTGACGTGGCTTATCAGTTGCAACCCATTTTGTCACCTTTTCCTTCCCTGGCTTCAAATTCCTTAGTCCTCTTTCTAGCAAAATACTTGTCAGGGTCTTTTTCTTGTCCTTCTCTCCCCCCCCCCCCCCCCCCCCACCCTTTTTCTCTTTTCTCCGGTGACACACCAAACACCCATTGACTGCAGAGCTACAGAGCAACCAGCTAAGAACTTGGGCTGTGTTAGTGGGCATTAACACAGGCACTGTGGGTTTTTAGTCACGTTAAACTAGTGATTAAAGAGGGCAGCCTTTTTGCCCATGTGGACAATACCTAAAAAGTCTTAGCCCTGGAGAAACATGGTACAGAGAGAGAGCATGTCATATATATACCACTTTTTAGAAATATTTCCTTGTATTTTCTTTCAGTGCTGGCTTAATTCCACATCTGGCTCAGACTGGTATCAGCCAGAAATTACTAACTGGCAGCTCCTTAATGTCTTGTGTGGAATGAGTCTCACTTGAGTCTTGAGGAACAAGTAGAAAAGTTTTGGGGGGGGGCTTGCCTTCTTACTACCTTAACAAAATCACGGGGTCTTGCTTCACAGTATGTTTACACAGGTGTAAATGGGAGCAGAGACTCAACATATCCTCCTATAATGGTGCAGTTTACAATAATCGGGTATAAAGTTACTCTGGTTAAAACAGCAGAAAACACACCACTGAGATTTGCACCCACGTAGGTATTTGTGTCTGCAGTGATCCTGGGGTAGCCAGTTGCAAACAGGCTAGCACAGAGGTGGGCTAAATGCGGCCTGGGGGCCGGATGCGACCTACCAGGCCATTCTTTCCAGCCCTCAGGGCCCCTAAAAAGTTTAGAAAATTAATATTTATCTGCCCTGAGCTGCCTGTCATGCGGCCCTCAATGGCTTGCTGAAACTCAGTAAGCGGCCCTCTGCCCAAAATAATTGCCCACCCCTGTGCTACACTGAGCTAACTGGTCACTTCTGCATTGCATCTCAGTTTAATTTATAGCAGTATACAGAACCTGTGTGACTTACACCAGTGTGACCATGCCGTGTGTCTGCACCGTTAGGTGCACAGTAGAGGCCTTATAACCCAGAGGTGCACATTCCCAGTTCCTCACTGGTGTTATGTTATACAAGCATAAGAATACAAAAAGGCAGTGGGGTAAAAATACTACCTTCTTGGAGCTCCCTCACCCTTACGTGTGGGACCTGTTGTATTGATCACTGGGACTTAGATGTGAATACTTGTACTAGCCTGCTGGGGTACCTCAGCCAGTTCACTTACCTGTCTAAAATGGGAGTGATCACGCTTATCCTTGTTAAGTACACATGATCTGTTGTTGGAAAGAGTTCTGTATAGACACTGGGCATTACAGTGGCTGTAGGGACTTACAGGTACTGGGCAGTAAGGGAAACCAGAGGTCACATCTCTTTTCTTGCAATAAAGCTTAACTCAAAATCTGCCCAGGTACTTCTGAGCTCTGCGGAAGTAAAGCTCCTTGTAAAGCACTACAGAAAGGAAAGGTCTATCAGATATTTCTAAAGAATATTGCCTTTTCCTCGTAAGGGCTTGCTGTGTTAATCATAGTGCTTGAAAGACAGATCAGATGCTTTATTAAACCTTGAAGAGGAGGCTGTGGATTAAGTGGAGATTCTAAAAATTGCTGTCTACTCTGTGGCTCTGTCTCCTTTGTAGGTACAGATTTATGGTTTACATGAATTTAAGTTTGGCTCCTTAATTTTTTTTCAATAGAAAATGAGAATGAAAGTGGCTGCTGGTCTACAGATTGCTGCTGATGGTGCATTTGGCAGTTAGTTGCCTAAGGCTTTGTCTAGACCTGGTACTTATACCAGTTTACCATCTAACTGTTTTGATTATAGGTGTGACTTTTTTTTCCCCATTGAACTAGTTCAATGGTATAATCCCTAGTATTGATGCAATTATATTGGTGCATATTATGGGGGTGTCTTTTGTTGTTAGCTTGTGCCTCTTTGTAGAAATAGGCATGTTGGTCTGTAGAGTGTACATGTTGACATGACTAGGGACCTCCTGAATTCACAATTGCACGATATTTGCGGAAATGGAGATAAATGGTGGGCTCACTGCAAACCTCCCCCCCCACTTACTTGCAAGCAGAGAGAAAGGACAGGAAGTCATGCATTCGTGGATGGGGGAGAAGGGGAGGGTGGGGGGAGGGCTGGTGCTGGCTGCCGACTCCCTGAGCTGTCTGCAGGTCAAATCCAGTCTCTTCATGGCAGGAGGCAGCCTGTGGGCTGTAAGTTGCCAACCCCCGCCCTGGGGTGTATCCAGTCTAGCTCTGCTGACTTGAAAGCATCCAGCTTCTCTAAGCAATCCCTAACTTGTTCTTCCACTACTCTAGGATGGGGTGGGCAATAATTTGGGTTGGCAGGCCACTGAATGGCTTTTGGTGATCTGTCAAGGGCTACACCTCTCTCTCCCTCTTTCC
>NW_005841994.1:2398212-2422979 GCF_000455745.1 Alligator sinensis
GCCTGAACCTCCCTGCAGCTTGAGCTCCCGGCTGCTCCCTCCCACCCACCTGTGGCAGGAGTCCATCCACCAGCAGCTTTAAGAACTCGCTCTTGCAACACATTCATCATTTTTGACAGCCCTGTGAGGGATTATTTTTTTCTTTTAAATTTCTGGTTTATGTCAAGCTGTTTTTGATAGAAATCTCAGAAACACAGCACTTTAAAATTGTTCTCACTAGTTAAATTTAAATTATGTTAATATACGGGGTAAGAAAATGTTTATTGGTACATAATTTGTTTTTTAAACTAAATTATTTTCTCAGACAAAGGAAATATTAGCTCTAGGTAATGAAATAAGCCGATTGCTTCCGATCACCAGGTCTTCCAGAATTTTAGAACTTTTCAGGTTTAGAATTGTAGCACAAATAGAGCTCAGCTTCTTGCACTGAGATTTTTTGCTAGTTCTGTATACTTTTCCAGTGACCTGCTCCTGTTTGGTTTTTTGTCTATCTTTAAAACTTCAGCAGAAGGCATGAAATGACTGAGTATTATTTTGATGGAATTGTAAATGATTAGTAGTGTGAAGCAAGGTTTTTTGGGTGAGTTCTTTAATTGGGCCAACTGTATCAGTGGGATAAAATTAGACAAGCTTTTGAACACAAAGTATCACATGTGGCCAGCTTGCATTTGCAAACTTGTCCGACTTTTTCCCAACCATGCAGGTGGCCCAATAAAACATATCTCCCCAAAAATTCCTTCCCTTTTGCATAATTGCTGGACCATCACAGCTCTATCACTCTAACGCTACCATAACATGGTAGAGTGTGGTAAGATGAGTTGTCAATGTAGGTTATGATAATTTAAAATAATAATTTTAAAAAATTGTTTTAATTAATTTTAAAGGGGGGGAATTTTTAAAATTTTTTTAAAAATTTGCACTGGGTCTGTCACAGAGACAGCAAAAATTAGTCCAAGTGGTTAAAACAAACAAAAAAAGTCAATAATGTTAGTTGTTCCTCAGTACAGTATTGCTTGAGAATTTAAATGCAGGGGAACAAGTTAAAAAAAAAATCAAAATATATAGGTTTGCCTGACCTTATTGCACATATAATAATGTCCAGGTTTCAAAATTCCTAATATACAATGTGAAAACCTTAATGTTTGAATTTTTTAACTTATTTATAAATTTGACTTCAACATGGCACTAAGTATGGTATGTAGCTTTAAAATGTATTTTTATATACTTCTTTTTAAATTCTATCAACAAAAATATACAAATTGTTTCCTTTCCTGGTATGTTCTTAAAGATCTGTAATGTAGCCACAAAAATCACTTTTGCTTGTGTGACTGACTAGATGTGATATTTATCACTGTCTTCCACTGAATTTGATGGAATTGCTGCATGAGTTAGGACCATGAGTCTGCAAAGGATTTCCATACAGAAATAAGATACTGAGTTTTGTGTAGGTTGGTTCATGTTCTTTCCCTTTCTGGTGTAGGAAAGGAGACTGCTGATATGAAGAAAGAAAGAGAAGTATGATGGATTCAAAAGATCTTGTCCTGACAAATTCAAAGCAAAATACAAGTCATCACATGGCAAAAGTTAGCTCTGGGAAATATTACTTCTGTGGATATTGTGCAGCTTTTACCAATATAGCAATTACCTTTCCCATCCAGAAAGTCCTTTTTCGACAGCAGCTGTATGGAGTGAGAACAAGGGATGCAGTATGTCAACTACGAAAAGATGGCTTTCGAAATCTGTACCGTGGAATCCTTCCACCGTTAATGCAAAAAACTACAACTCTGGCACTGATGTTTGGCTTGTATCAGGATTTCTCCTCTCTGCTCCAGAGACACACAAGTGCACCTGAACTTGTGACTTGCAGCGTGGCAGCTGTGCTTGCAGGGACCACAGAAGCTGCTCTTACACCCTTTGAGCGGGTCCAGACATTGCTTCAGGACTACAAACATCATGACAGATTTACAAACACTTTCCAGGCTTTCAAGGTACTAAAAGATTATGGGATTAGGGAATATTATCGGGGGTTGATACCTATTCTGCTCCGAAATGGGCCTAGTAATGCACTCTTCTTTGGCTTACGGGGACCTATCAAGCAATGTCTACCTGAAGCATCTACTTACAGTACTCATTTGTTCAATGATTTCATTTGTGGAGGACTGTTGGGTGCCATGCTCGGGTTCTTATTTTTCCCAGTGAATGTTGTAAAAGCTCGCATGCAGTCACAAATTGGTGGGGAATTTCAGTCTTTCCCAAAAGTATTTATGAAGATCTGGCTGGAACGTGATAGAAAACTGACTCATCTTTTCAGAGGAGCCCATCTCAATTATTATCGCTCCATCTTATCTTGGGGCATAATCAATGCAACATACGAACTTTTACTAAAGTTGTTATAACAAAAAAAAGTTCCTGTATGAAGTCCCTCTGCTGTTGGGTATTGGCACATTGAAGTCGCTTATTTCCTGGGAGCAATTGGTTAAATGGAACTTTTCCATGAATAACATTGAGCACCATGAAATCTGGTGAGTTTATTTGCGAAATGGTGCTTATACTTCAGTAGGGAGATAAGCGATTTTACTAGTGCCTGCTTAACTTTAAAGATAATTACAGTCTTATTAATGGCCTTCAGTATTTATGGGAGGATTGTTGGTAATATGTCTAGATTTTAATCTAAGAAAAACAAGTTTGCTGAAACGCATTCTTGAATTATTTGGATGTTGGAAGATTAAATTTACATGTACTTGAAACTAAATTAAACATTTTGCCTGCTATTTGTCTGGTCTAGCAGCTTACTCCAGATCACCCCCCACAACTTTTTTAACACTCCTGGTGATCAAAAATATGCTTTATTGTGCAATATGCAAGTCAGGGATGCTTAGACAAGCTATTGTTCCTGCTTCATAAACTTCAAAGGGATGCTGTAAGAGGACTCCAGACTCCCATGCTATTTTGGGTTTCCAAGATATCTTTACAGTTTGAAACCAGACTGCCAACTTCTAATGAGAGTGGTTCTCTCTCATTTTAAACTTTAAGATGCAACAAAGCCTATGTGAATATTTGCCAATTGGTTTTTGCTTAGTGTTTTTAATAAGAATGTCAACTTATCAAGCTACCTAAGGTTAGCAGTGAATTTTCAATATCAGTTTAAATTGGCCAAATACAGAATATGGTCGTATGTGTCTGTGAAAAAGAAATGGTGAGAGGAATGAGACAGTAATTTATCTAAAGCTTTAAAGTGACCTTCCTATGTAAAATATCATGTGTTTGGGAATGTAGAACACCTGTGGATTGTCTGGTTTTGTTTTTGGGTGTGTTTTTTGCCTTTTTGTACAGCTTAGTTTCTTTTGGAAACGGGTATGGTGCCAGAAAAAAGACATGGCTTCTGTAACATAAACACTTACAGAAATAGTACAACTTCCATGGTTTGCAAATTACTTTGTAAACATTTTTTTAAAATTAAAATATCTATTGTCCTTTTGCAGATATTTTGTGCATTTCATCTGGGACTGTAGCATGATTGATCTCTCTCTCTGGTATTTTTAGCCAAAATGTTCTGTACCATCTGTCATGTGTATTGTGAACAGTGCTGTAAAACAAGTATACATCGGCATCAACAGAAGTGAAATTTCTGGGTACAACTATTGCCTTATGCAGGGTATATTGGAGTAGTAAAAGAGGTGCTCAAATTATGGTGAAGAGGACCATAAAGGCACCTAATAGGAAGGAGGCAATGTTTGAAGAAGCCTTTCTGGGTATCATTTGAGGCTTCTGTGGTCATTCAATCATGTTGACATACACTCATGTAAACATTAGAAGTGTTGTCTGTAGACTTGGTATTCAGATAGAGAAGACTTTTAAGTCTTGGAGAAAGGAAAGGAGAAAACTGAGCAAGAAAGTAAATATGACTACAAAACTAGTGGTCATCTTTATCAAAAGTGACAGACTTTTTTTTTTTTTTTTTTTTTTTTTTTTTTTTTTTTTTTACACACAAGACATTTATAAAATTTTCATATTTGCGGTGTGCAAGAAAGCTTTCAGAAACTGGTCTGTATGGATTTTTCCATATGTTTTGAGTGGATAAAACTTTTTTTTTTGTTTAACTTTATTTAAGCTTTCAGATGCTTATGACTTATTTTTTACCTCATTTCAATCGTTCATTTGATATACCTGTCCCCAGTGATTGACCCCAAACAGTACGTCCATTTTCTTTATAATCATATAGTACTTAATTTCACACTCAAATAGCCAAGCACAAACAAAACAGATTTGTTTGATATTTTGAATCTTGTGAATCTTGGCATTTAAATGTCTGTTGAATGTTTCTTGCTGGTAGAATCTGATCTTACCAGTATTTTTTTGTAACCTTTCCTTGATGGAATAAAACAAAAATAAATCCTGGTTTTCTGGAGTGATGGATAAATTATGCCTCTTCCTAGCTATGTTTGTTCTTGTCTGAAAAGTGAACCCAAGTTGAAGAAAGAGAAATTAGTTGCTGCTTTGTTAGTGTCAGTTAACATGTTTTAACTAAACTTTTTTGGCAGATGTGCAACAAATGAGCCCTGTACCTTCCCCGAGTGCCACTCTGACCACCTTTCTCTGCCTGACCTTTCGCTCTGCTTTCTGCTTTATCTCCTACTGTGCTGTGGCATGCCACACGTGGAGGATACTTGTGCAATAGGTGGGTCCCTACCCGTGTTTTAGCAGAACAGAACACTTGAATAGCTTTGGCCTCATGCTGGTATCATTGTACTAGCCTGAACATTGGGAGATAGGAGGAAGGGACCTCAAATTCATCCTGCTTATCAGGAGTTTAAAAACTGGTATTTTAAATGTCTCATGATAGCATTATGCAACTTTGGGGTTTATTCCTTGACCATTTTAACTACACAAAGTGAATATGAATGCACTAAGGAGTGATAGTAGTTTAGTAAGACAAGGTTCTTTGGGTGAATCTGATATCTTTTGTTAGACCAACTTAAGTAGTTTAGTAAAGCATTTGATAATGGCTGAAGTGTTTAATCGTTGTCTATACAAGTGGTCCTCCAGTAATGATACCCAAATATTAACTGAAACCATAAATTTGCGGAGAAGGGCATACCTAAAACGCCTTAAGAGCAAGAATGAGGCAGTAGGGCTGTGCGAAACAGCATTGTTCCGCTTCAACTTTCGTTTCAATGGAACAGTGGTTCGTTTCAAGTTCCTTTTCATTTCAGAAGCACTGTTCCATTTTGTTTCATTGAAACTATGGCTGTTCCGACGTTCCACCCATAGCCAGCACCAGGAAGATTGGTGCTGCCGCTGGCCCCAGCCGGCAGCACCAGCCTCCTGTCATCTGGCAGGCAGATCGGGGGCCGCACCCCTGGGAGGGCTGCGGGGACTGTGCCATTGCCCTCCCAACCCCCCTGGCCGGAGGGCGGGAGGCTGGTGCTGCTGGCGGGGGCCACCGGCATCACTGATCTTCCCAGCACAGGCTGCATCCAGCCAACAGAACCAGCCTCCTATCATCTGGTAGGCAGATTGAGGGTTCGCCTGCACCCCTGGGAGGGCTGTGGGACCTGTGCCGGACTGCTCCCTGGGGTGTGGACCCCCAATTTGCCTTCCGGATCACAGGAGGCTGGTGCTGCTGCCTGGGGCCAGCAGCAGGTGGGAGTGGGGCAAATCAGCTCAGGTGGGGGCGGGTCCTCCGCATCCTCCTCTGATTGACTCTGGTGCGGGGTCTGGGGAAAATCACTTCGTGCAGGGACCTGCTGCTACCTCAGGATCAGTGCGGCAGCAGGTCTGCGCACACACTAATTTGCCCCGGGCCCCACACCAGAGCTGATCTGAGAAGGCAGGGAGAGCCAGGGCTGTGCTCCCCATGGGGCTGAGCCACATGGGGCTATGGAGCTGCTTGGAATGCAGCCCTGGCTCTCCCCTGCCTCCCACCACTGGGCTGCTTTGAAATTCGAAACTTTTCAACTGGCCTTGTTTCATTTTGGTTTCACTGTTTCAAGCTCGAAACGAGTCGGAACAGGGTCAAAATGAAACAGCCGGTGAAGCTTTGCACAGCGCTACTAGGCAGTAAAGTCGAAAGCTTATAGTATCCATTAGCAGTAAAAGGACACTTGCTTTCTGGGTTGCATATGTTGAGGTAAGACAGAGCAGGGAAGCAGAAGTCCAGTTAAAATACGCATTTGAGGCTGAGCTCAATATCAGAATATAGGCAAACCAGACAGAATTAGGTCACTGACTCATACAGTACCTCCAGTAACTGGGGAAAAGAGCTGAAAATTGGCAAGGAGGCTGGTAGCATAGTTCAATAACAATTTAACAAGATTGTGAAGCCATCGAGCCATTTTAGTCAGGTAAGTGTTTCTATCTGCAAAACCTCTGCAAGACAAATCTGCATCCTGCTCAGCTGTTTCTGGTCTGTTTGAAGTATTCCTCCTTACTAATATTCAAATAGTTGAATGTATGAATGAGTTACATAGTAAAAGTCAGTCTAATAAAAATGGATATCTCTGTATGCAAAAGGCAAAAAGCCATAGCAAGACCAAGCATTGGTTAAAGCATCTCTCCTCATGATGTAGCCAGTGCTTGGGTCTTTTTCAGCCCTTAGGAAAGCATTACTAGTCACTTCCAGGCACTATTCAAATTTAAAGTTTTCATGCTAGCTCCCTACTAGAATTTTCCTTATAACAGATCAGTTACTTTCTAGCCATGGTTTTCTTGTGCTGGAGTCCAAGTATGTACTCAGAGAGCAGACTCACAGCTCCATATCCCAAGGGATGACTGGGTGCACATGGCTGGATTATAGAGAGAATTGTCACCTTCATGGCTATGGGATGGAGTGGAAGAGCTGATTGTGGTGAGTAGTTTGCCTGTCTGAGCCTTTTTCATCACCCAATTTCCAGGGTAGGGTAAACTGATCCCGTTTGAACCTGCCATCTGAGATGCATAGATATCACCAGGGATAAGGGTTTTCTGTTTCCCATGGAAAAACAGAGAAAATCACAGATTTCCTGCTCTTGCAAAGAGCTCTGCAGATGGCAGAGGTCCAGCCTGCAAGAGCTAATTGCAAAAAGGGTGGGAAACCCCCAACCTTGCCCGGAGGGGGAGGGAGAGGAGGGAAAGGGAGGGCCTGAGGTTCTCAGTCACCCAAGGCTTGGCTCTGGCTCACTTTCCTTCCCAGAGCTTAAGGTAAGCGGGGTTTGCAGGGGGCTGGGGCCCCCTCTGGCAGGGCTGGGGCATTGCAGGTAATGGCTGGGGGGTGCCTGGGGTGGCAGGCATGGGTGACTGCTGTGGGGGGCAGGAGGGCAGGTCATAGGTGTATGGCTGGGGGCTGAGGGAGTGGGGGAAGCTCCACATGCGGTGCCCACTGATGGTGTGTGGACCGGTAATGGCGCACTGTTGGCCCTTCATGGAAGCTGCACAGGGAAGCATGGAGCCCACTCAGGCCAATAGTGTGCTGCTCCCAGTCCATGTGCCATGGCCAGGCAGGCACTCCATATAGGGCTTTCCCCAATGCCCGCCTGCCCAGTAGTGCACGGTCCTGGAGCAGCATGCTATCGGCCCTTCAGGGAAGTTGCACACAGAAGAGCGGAGCCTGCTCAGCCAATATTATGCTGCTCCTGGTCCATGTGGGATCCACATCCCCCATATCTGTGCAGGGAGCAGAGGCAGGGTGGGTGGGCACTGCAGACTTGTGGTCCCCATCCTACTGCCCTCCCCTGGGGCCTCCACAGCTCAGCGTGTGCAGGGCAAGGCAGGAAAGCTGCTTGCTGCTGCAAGCTCCATGCTGCCCTGGCCACACTTCCCCTGTATGCATGGGGGAAGCATGGGTAGCAGCGCAGGGTTGTGCCTGTTGATGCTGCCCCTGCTTGCAGGTGAAGTGTCACCAGGGTATTGCGGAGGCAAGCAGTTTTCTTGTGTGGCCCTGCTGTGGCCTACCACACTGGGTGTCGCACTGTGCTGTGGAGGCCCTGGGGGAGGGCAGCAGGGCAGGGAGCATGAGCCTGCAGTCCAAGTAGGCCCTGCTCTCACCCCCTACACAGATCTGAGGGGGGGTGCAGGTCCCTCTGTCCCCCAGGAGTGGGCACAGCAGCAGGGAGCCAGCCTTGCCCCCACCTGAGCCTGCAGTAGGCAAACAGCCAGCCATGGGGCAGCTGACTCTATGCTCCTTCTGCTGCAGCAACTGCTGCCTTCTGTTGGGGGCAGGGAGCTGCAGACCTGGGTCCCTGGCCCCATAGTTCTGGCAGCTGGGGGCAGGCTTGGGGGGGGGGACAACTGTGTGGGGTCTTTAATTTTAATCATGGATTTGGGGTTTTTTTTTATCAGAGAACACTAGGATCCCTGGATATCACTGAAGAAATCTTGATGAAGACTCTCTTTAGGCTTATGGGAAGACCTTGCTGATTGTGTACCTGGGCAACCACCAGTAGAAAGTATTTCTTGTGGGATGGCCTGTTGATTATGTGAAAACTGGCGTCCTGGAGGTTGAGATGCCAACCCATCCCCATCCTCAGGATAGTAGGGCAGTCTTGATCCTCTGACTGACAAAGAGTAACTTCATGTTTGAGATGAATTGTCCTTTCTAACTCATACCAGATACATTTCCACATCAAGCTCTAGAGCAGGGCTGTTTAACTAGTGGTCTTGGGGCTCCCCTGATTTCTGCTGCATGCTCCCACCCTAGGAGATGGGACAGTATAGCACAGCCTAGTGCCAGGGGAGCTGGCAGCCAGGAACATTTGTGGTGCAGTGCCAGAGAGGGGAGGGGGGAAGGGTGCCATACTATACAGGGAAGTGTACACCTGCCTGCCTGTAAGTGTTGCAGCCCGGGGGGAGCATGTGGCCCCCCCAGCTGTTTTGAAGTTGGACAGCCCTGCTCTAGAGAGTATCAGAGCAACTCTGTTGTGGCCTTTCACAGTTCTTTGCAACAGGAAAATGGTTCTATTTTTCCATAGTCAAAAAGCAAGTGAAAGCCAAGAATCAGTAATTTCTCAGGGGGCCATGTATGTAAAAAGGTTGAGAACCACTAGTCTTCACCAAAAGTGAGTTTTAGACTTCTGTTAATACTATTCCTGCTCTAAAGAGCTCATCATCCCACAAGGGCACACTGACATCTAGGTTAGAGAATAAGGACAATATGCATATTATGCATACAAGTAATTTCACTATAAGCATTCATTTTATGTTAAAGTTCTGCCCTAGTTGAAGTAGCAGTGAGGGCAGGAAGCAAGCAGATGTTTTTCAGCATAAAGGGCATCATGAAGTTAAACATAGTTAACATCCATTTCCTGTTGGCTTTAAAGAAAAGCACTGAATTGCTGTAATAAATGTTAAATTTATTATGCAAGCAAGAGAAACTTCACAAACAGTAAGAGTTACTGTATAGGAGTAAATACAGTATATTGAGAAGAGCTCGGATACTTTATGTATTGTATTGTCTTCACCCTTTTACTATGAAACCTTTAAGTATTTCAAAATATTCTACATGCACAATTTGCTCTTGTATTAAAAAGCCTTACACTTGAGATTGCTGAATATCAATAACTGTTCACTGTTGCAGAGAATGCACCATTAGCTAAGATCAGGAAATAGGATTTCTCCTCCACACAAAGCAAACAAGTTACTGAAAAAAACATAAAAGAACACTGTCAGCTATTTCTGTTCTCTACTGTTTAGAGATGATCTTTCCTTTTTGACAATCTTACGACTGTGAAGGGCTTGAATCTATCTGTGGACTTCAGTTTTACTTTGCAATACCAAAACATCTTTCTACATTTGTACTATTTGAGACTTCTTTAAGGAATTATTTTTTGCCACTTATCATTTAGCTACAGTATTGTTGGATGTACAGGAAGATCTACTGGCGAAACTAAACATCTCAAAATCAGGTCTAGGATGTAGCAGATTAATAGTAAAGCAGGTCAGAATTGGGCACTTTAAATTATTTGTGTTCCTTCAAGCTAAATTTTCCTTTCCCCAACCTGAACTCCAAAAAAGAAAAAAAAAGTATTTCAGACATGCCAGCTGAAATTTGCTGAAGTATAAGCATGTTTAAACTCCATTTTTAACTAACTTCATTTTTACCCCATTTTTCCCTTACCCAAAAGGGTAACAGTATTCTGGTGGTTTAAAAAAAACAAACAAACAAACAAAAAAACTACCTCTAGTGGAATATTTAAAAAATGTATTTCACTTTAACAGTACTGCCACTGGACAAACTACAGAAGACTTACTGGCTTCAAAATGCACTAGCTGTGGTTTTCATAAACACTTCTAAAATTGATATTCTTATGGAGCTCTTAATTATGCAGTATAGCTGCTTCTGCTGATCATTCATGCCAACAATGAAACAATTACAACAATAACTAATGAGCATGAAATCATGCTTTGAGAAAGATTATTGCATATTCCACAGTCCAATTAAAATTGTAGGACTTGACTGGTGAAAAATATAATGTAAACAGAAATAACTGATTTAAGCCACTAGCTTAGCATACTAGTTATACAAGGTTGATCTATGATAATTCAACTCATTTTTCCATCAGGGATAGATTTTACACAGTGTTGCACCTTAGATAGCGGTCAGGAAAGGTTAATCATGACATAGGATTTATATACACTTCTGTTATTTTAAATAACAAAAGGTAAAAACTTTCTTCCATCTAAAAAAAAATGCAAATCTTACACACCAAGTCACTTTGTTAATTCAGTAAGGCAAAACAACATGATTCAGAAAGACAAAAAAAATCCCATAGAAATCATGGTATCTTATCATCAAGAAATCGGGAGCATCTAACTGCATTACTGAACAAAGTTTCCATATGCTGTCAATTATATTTCATAAGTGAAATATATTAGCTTTCAGAAAACTTCCAAAGGTGGTTAAAAAGTAGTTATCCATTACCACAACTAACATTATCTATTTGTTCTAACTCAAACTTATTGCAAATGAGATCAAGCCACATTCCTATAGCATACATGGATGGAACATGTCTTCATATAAAAGTGAATCTGCTTCTATGCCATTCAGCAGACACTACAAAGCACCCTTAACATATGATCCAAGCCCTAGAGCAGGACAACCTCTGATGGGCCTTATTCTTAATGGCCAGGCCTTGCAAAGCAGTGGACCACGCAGACCTGTTTTGACCACTCTGGATTGCTATGCATTTTAAATAGTACCTACATGTGGTAGGACAGCTGTAATGTATTTAATAGAGTAACAATTCTCTGTACAGAAAAAATAGTGTCAAATGTTTCAGAGCAATACCTTAAAAATTGTCATGAGGTAGAATTCTTCAAAAAAGCAGTACTCAGTGCATATTCATAGACAAAGAATAATTTAAAAAAAAGTCAAATACTCTATTATTTCAAGGAATTCAGATAGTAAGACTATCTACAACCAAAAGCTGCAGTGAGTTTCCATGGTACTTTCCTGTATTTGAAATGAATATTGTGTTTACAAGTCCAAATATTTACCAAGAGCCATTCCACATGATTCTATTTTATATAGTTGCCGAACTGACCTATGCAACAAAGCATTTAACAAGCTAAGTAGCAGCATTTCGGGATGTTTGGAGCAGAGCTGGTCCCTGGAAAGAGCTTTTGTGGTCCACAAAATGAAGAGGTGTGGTACCAGTGCCCTACATAATTATTTCTAGGGGTATTTTTTTTTCTAATCAATACGGTGGGAGGGAAGGAGGAGGTGTAAATCCACATGCTTTGACCAACAACTTTTCATTCTGTTTCCAAAAATTAGCTGCATGTACAAGTTTGCATAAACTTTAATCCCACTTGTCAGGCTGTCACACTAAACCCTAACATTTCACTGTAGCCTTGAAAGGAACCCTAATTTAATAGTTTTACAATTCAAACACTGATCTCTGTAGACTTTTGTCTAGGCCTCTTTTATTAAAGCCCTACCCAACTAAAAGCATTGCAAACTTTGCATAAACTTGTGTTCCTTTACAAATAAGCACCCTGCCTCAGGCAGGAGGTTGGACTAGATGACCTTGAGGTCCTTTCCAGCCCTATGTCTCTATGACTTCTATGTGGGATAGCTTGTATTTCTCAGGCAGTCAGGCTAATACACAGCGTATTTAGTATTGTCATTTCCAGTCCTTGACATAACAGATAAGAAAAACCATGTAAGCCATCTCATACACAGTTCAAGAAATCCAATTCTTAGGAAGTTCAGATTTGCAGATTGCTTATTAAACAGTATGAACCATGCATGCAGCAAGGAGTAGAAGGAATGTGGAAGTGATTATTTGCAATAATTAGCTTTTTGAATGAGTCATTTTGCAGGAGCACAGAGTATACAAATTAAGTGGATCTCTCTGTATTCTCTATATAGTTATTCAGTCCTATTTATTTCTAATGGGATTTGGCCATTGTAGTGGTGTTTTTTTGGGGGGCAGGGGGCAGGAGGAAGAAAGAGGGGAGAAAGCATTTTCTGAAACAGTTCAGATTGATTTCTATCCTATCTTCCTGTAAAAATTGTTTAAACAGGTGAAAGTTTGTTCCAACATCTATTCCCTTCCTATTTTAAATTTCAGATGGCAAAACACCCCAACGTTTGGCTTAATTTTTTGAATCTGCTACCAATGCTATTATGAACTTGTGGTCGTAGTTACCACAACAACAACAGAACTCTCGTAGTACCCAAATGGTTGTTTCACTTAAATTTCATGTTGAACCTAAGGAGTATTGTTTCATATCAGTTATCATCTGAAGAGAAGAGGGGATGCTCCCTGTACTTTAAATTAATGGAGCAAAGTATAACTAGAGTAAGTGTCATAGGGCTTCCTCAAAGTGCATACTGCATTGAGAATTTTAAAGAGCCATTTAGTAAGAGAAACAGCAAAGAATTACACAAATAAATTTACAAAGACAAAACTGTAACTGTTTTTCAGATGCTGCATGATCAACTACTTGAAATCAATCCTCAGTGCAGCAGTCATTAACCAGATCACTTCACCCCTGCCCTCCAATAGCAAAGATCCAAAGTTTAGGCTTTTTATTACTGAATATTTTGCCAACAAACCATAAGATTTTCATGATTTTTTTTTTTAGTTCTCCAAATAGGTCTCAGCAGTCCCATAACACAAGTTCCATCCAACCCCTAGAATGAGAGGTTGTCAAGGAAGTTACTGATGTAAAGCATAGAGGAATCCAAGCCCACTGTCAGATTTCCAGCCTTTAGTTCTCTGACCTGCTCAGTATTGTTGCCTCCCATTTCATTTTTCTTCTCTGAATGTGTGGTGCCTTTGGCAGAAGGCTCTCTTACGGAGTCATCCTAAAGTAAGTGTATTTTGTTAAAATTTTCTTTGGCTATTGAAGGCCAAAAGGAGAACCCTGAAGCTTTTTTCCAGCAATATTTCCTACTGCGCTCCAAGAATTTTTTGGCCGAATTAGGATCTTATTCTTAGGTCATGAACATATTACAGGTTTTTCCAGGTGGTGCAAATTAAAGTACCCTCAAGACTGAAATTAGACAAGAAATGTACTTCCTATCAATCCTAATCCTATGCGTTTAAACCAACAAATTTTAAAGAGGTGGGGGGAGGAGGGGATGAAATGGGTAGTATTTCAGCTAAACTTTGAAAAGATCAGGCTGAAAGATCCGTTGTTACCTACAGCAGTCATCTTCCTGTTTTCCTCTTATGTAAAATCCTTCAGCTCTTGTGCTAGTCTCAATCCAGATGTGGGAAATATCGTTATTTAAATGATAGTCTATGCACTGTGTCAAGTCTTGGTGTTTCATTCCTAGTTTCACGCAATGGGCACTCAGAGTTATACATGAAGTTAAGCTCATTCGCTTTCCACCCAGAGAGTAAAGTTATACAAACATCTGCTCACTCTCACTAGTGGCTTTTGAGCAACTGGAGGACATCATCTTTTTGATGCAGATTAGAAGTGGCATTCAAAATTATACCCTTGTGATAAGCTATTGAAGCAACTATACAAGGGTAACTACATTGCAAATAAGTAAAATTCAGCATTCACATGAATATTGCCCCTTGTCACTGAAGAGTCCAATTTGAGCAAATGATCTTTGGACCTATATACTTTGATCTGTTAAATTGACAGTGTAACTTTAAAGACAGCTTTACTAGTACAATTACAGTACCCTCTGTGGGCTATGCTTTGGATAAAAGAGGTGGCTAAGATCTGTGCACATTACAAGAGTATTTTATTATGCACTTCTGTGTGAATTAGTTGGGAATTCACCTAGTTAACAGAATGGGAAATGCAAAAAGTGTTGTTATTTCTTAATTTTCAGAACAAAATGCCAAAAAGGATTTTATTACCATAAAAAGCTTTCCGTACTATGGGTCACAGAGAGCTTGGTGGTTGGGGTACACAACTTGCCACTTTATGCCAGACTTTTCTAAAGGCTATTTTGCAATGCTTACAAGGCAAGATGTTTATGCTTCCAATGCATTACGGCACTCTTTTCCTACTGAATTCACTGAAGAAATGCAGCTTCATCTCCATACTGAAAATTTTCTATCTGATAATAAACACAGTGTATACAAATTAAGGAAAAAAGCCTAAAATTTAACTACAGCAAAGCATTAGAAAAAGTAACAACACTTTTCTAGCCAGTCACCAAGAACCAAATTCATTATATTGGGAATGCAAGTAGGTTTTGGGGGTTTTTTTTCTTCCCCCTTCTCTTCTGTTGCAAAATTAATCTAGTATGTGTAAGAACAGTTCCATTACCTCTTCACTGCAGAGAAAAGTTACAGCAGCAAAAAAGGCTGAATGAGTGGATGCAAGGAAGTCCAGTTCCTTTGTGATGAGAAAAGATTGTACCAGTGGAAACAGAGGGAGGGGAGGTTTGCTTGGTTAACTGTTCTTCCTGCCCCTGTCCTAGGCATTTTGCAGTGGCCTACCAGAAGTCATGTTGAAAAGAAAGACCAAGTGCTACTGTGCAAACCAACCAGAAAGACTGGAGATCAATGGCACAGGATCAGCAGGAGCAGGGGACTGCATGGAAGGCTGAACACAGGGTGCAGGGCATCTGGCTTGTGTATACAGTGCCAGATGTATACAGTGCTGGACTGAACTCATTTCACTGGTATGTTCACAGACCATAGTAACTATGATCTTGTCCAAACTTACAAGATTTTAAAAAGAACACACTTCAACTAAACTGAAGTAATTATAAAAACAAATGTCTGAGAAGTTCCTGTTGATGCAAGATGTGCCTAGAACTTTGGCTGATATAAAGAAACACGTCCACTAAGGCACCCTGAGGCAATCTGACAGTGCGTTGGAGAAAACTTGGTCGTCAGTACCACATCGTTGTGTGAGTACAGAGAACGGATTTCCTGCAAGGGACCAGCTTCTTTGGGCAAACAGTCAACAAGTTCACTGCACTGCGTGTCGAACCCCAACAAGCGGATCCCGTAGCCATGTGGGGAGGAAATCATTCGGCCATCAGGGCTGAAACAGAGTTCTTTGATATAACCCCGGCCTACGTTGGCTTCTTCTATGCAATGAGTCAGTCGTAGAGAACAACGGGGTGAGACAGGACGCACTGGGGCTCCCTCTTGGAATTCATAGACACAGGTCCACTGCAGAGGAAGAGACAGGAAAAGTTTTATATGAACATCAGTATCCCAGATATTTCTTCACATGAAGAGTGAATGACACAGGAACCGTCTATACACTTTGCCCATCTATTCTTACGTTCTTCAAATATGAATGCATCTAAAATATTTAATTAATATCACATAACATCTGCAAATGTTATGTTTTGTATTCTACTCTACCTTGTGGGACTGAGGAAAAGGTAATCCAAAATCTGCATTTCAGAAACTATTTTGCAGTACAAAATTATAGAATTTATCTTACAATGGTTCACCCTACAACGGTTCAAAGACCAGTCATTTTCAAGTTCGGCAAAAGTCTGTCAGATTTCCAATAATTAGTAGGCAAGAAGCTTGTAGAAAGCATGTTACTTTGTATGCATGAAACCCATTTTAAGTAAATCAGTCAGCAGCCAGGTTCAGGTAAACTAGGGAGGTGTCAAATGGTAAGTATTAAAAAAGAAGCCTTTTTTTCCCCGGAAAGCAATCTAAAAATATCCCATCAGTCTCTGGGCACATGACTCAGGAAGTTTTGGCACAACCCTGCACTAGTATTGAGGTTTCACAAAATTTTTCTTTTCACTTAAAAAGACAAAGAAGGTCACTAGTAAAAGGCACTGAAATGATTTAAAGGTCCCTTTCTGGCCTTAAACCACAAATGAATCTATGAAGTAGCCTGCAAACTAATTACTCTAGAACTCAGCCTCAACCACTGCATACAGTTTCCCAATAAGTAGGTTTGTGACACTGTTTTGTTTACATTTCTAGTTTCAATTCATCTTGGTCCACTGTGATTTTATTTTAGCTTTAGAGCGAGTAAACATTAAAAAAAAAAATGAAAGGATGCAACTTAGACACCAACTGATCAACACTCTTTATAAAGTAATGGAGACCTTCTCCTCCACCCCCCACTGAAAGCACTTGTTCTAAACTTCATTGATTTCAGCCAGATATGTAAAGTATGAACATTTTAACTTAATATAGGCAAAAGCACAGCAAGAGATTTTTATTTTTGTGCAGAACACCATCTGACTCACCAACACAGCATGAAAAGAGTAACTGATTCAATTCCCCAGGGACTTGAGTGATTTCCCAGAGTCCAAAGGGGATAAGATGCTTTTTCTGAGCCAGAGGCATTAGAACAAGCAGGCAACTATCTAATCTTGTTCCTTTATCAAGCAAGAGAGATCAGGAGCCCTACTTCTGCAAACACATTTAATGCACATATCCAGAAATGTGCATTTTGGCAAGCACTAAATTGTTTTAATCCATTAAAGTAGGGATGTCAGACTTGTTTGACCCACCACACTGGATCCGGGCTGCAGGGTTCCTCAAGGGCTGGATCCAGATCTACCTCTAGTGGTGGGGTGAGTGATAACAGAGATCCATGGGGGTTAACATGCCAGTTGCTTGCCTACCACAAAAACACATTTTCAACAGGGCTCCATACCTTAGAATTCACTGACATGCCCCACCCCTGAATTCCCAGCCCCACCAGATGCCCTGCAGGCTCTATATTTTAGGCTCTAAAGTGGGTATGTCATTGATGCTAAAGGAATAGGCCACTCCAGAATAACTGATGCAGTGCAGAGCTCTTAAGCACAGCATGTTTGAATTGTTTTGTTTTTTTTAAATAAGGAGAGCGCGCTCAAATTCTAACCTGCTAACCTCTTACTGGCACACTTAGACTTGTGCATTATTAGATTCAGAAGCTCCTGCCATCAAATATTTAGGACGCCAACAAGTTTTCTGCTAGTGGTAATCAAAACTGTTACAGATGGCTAGCATCACCAAGAGCTATGAATGCGAAGTGGTATCCCATAACTAAAAGCATCACGTGCAGTTCTTAAAGTCCTTAACATCCATACAGTTAGTTTGAACAATACTGCCATGTGAGGAGCTTGGCATTTTTAGGAAACTGTCTGTCACTGCAGGAAGCATGTTTCATCCACACGATGCCACAGTTTTTTTAAACTGTGTTTAAAAAAAGGTCTGGGTCAACTAGTCTGGTCTCCGCTGGCTGAAGTGCATTGATAATATCTGTAAATAGTCAGACCCATTTTTCCCCTTCAAAACATCAAGAGGGATAGCCTAAGTGTTCCTGGGCCACGTCTGTATGGTGCAATGCAGCACTGTGTAGAGATACCCATGTTAAACTCTAAGCAACCTGGTATATATTTATTCAGCCCAGTGCCACAGCGTGCAAGTAAAAGCTAGAACCAGTACAGCTGTATCAGCGTTGTGCTCTTCCCTCCCCAGGCTAGTCAACAGGGAGAAAAAGAGCTTATTAAAGAGAACTCAGGAAAGAGACTAATGCAGTTTATCTGCTTCTGAGACTCATGTGAAATTGGTTTAGGCCTCTCTACACAGCACTACATTGTGCCATAGAAACCACCACAATTTTTAACATACATTCTTGTTCTGTTTGATGCTTCACCATTTGTTCATGGCTTGAGTTATTTCCATGGTCCAGATTTGTCCATCTTTTAGGTAACACAGTTGAAGAGTAAAAGCCCACTGAAGCTCTCAGGATTTCTTCATCATGAGGAGGTCTTTCCTCATCAGGCCCAGCTCGTTTCCCCACCATCCCTTACCACACTCAAATATCAAGTTTCCCAGACCACCTGCAGCATATCCTGACATCCTTTGTATGGTTAGGTAACATGCATTCAGTTTTTCCTTAATGATGGTGAATGAAATACTCAAGACTCCACTGGGGACCATATATCCCCATATTGAGATAAAATATCAACTTTGTAAAAATACAAGAGGCATGGCACAAATATTTAAGGGAATCACTAGGAATAGTTAACTTAACCTAAATCAATCAGAAATAGAAGCACCGTATTTTCACCTGCCAAAAAGGCATTATTTATTATGTAGAATCTATATAACACTAAGTACATCTATTATAAAAGTGTTCTTGTTTTCTTTACCTCATGGTCATCTGTGTTACTTGAGCACCGAAGAAGAGTAGCCCATCCTTTAGGATGGAGCTGCAGTGATGTGATGCAGTTACCACGATCTCTTTCTCCAGGAACTTCTGGTGTTAATACCTCAAGGCTATTTCGTGGAGATCCACCTAGGAAAATATATACCAACTCTGTCACACAGCATCACTATACTATGATTCTTATTACTTCACTCATGGCCAAACTCTGCATTAAAAAAAGCAGTTTAATAAATATTTGGATCTAGCCTTATTGTCAGGTATTTCCAGTGCTTTACAAAAATTAAATCTAACACCCTCATGGAGAAATGTACGCCAGTTCTACAGGTGGGTAGAGATGCAGATTTTGTGAACTGCTAATAGGTATGAGGGAATAACAGAACTGGGGAATCGTTTGCTTTGACAGTCTGTCCTTCATAAAAGCTGTATAAATTAGAGGTGCACCGATACATCAGTCCCATATTAGATCAGCACCAATAAAAGGAAAATTGACGGTATCGGCAATCAGCTTTTTTGGCCGATAACGTGGCCGATAAATGCTCTGTGCATGCATACAGCCTCAACGCAGGCTCTGTAAGCTGCCCAGCTACACATCATCTATCGGATCAGTATCGGCTGACATGGCTCATTAAAAATTGGCCATCAGTATCAGCTCAAAAAAAACCAATGTTGGTGCACCCCTAGTGTAAACCCATCTTGGGCAACACAAATGCATACACAAAGCCAGAGATATCATCCCTACTTACTTCTCACTGTCACTGCAGAAGGTAGTTTCAAAGACTGCTATTCTGCCATAACTTTAAAATTGACTATGTAAGGAGCATTCTACATAAAAAGCTTACTCAGTTTACAAGTGAACTATATTTATTGCCAGTTCTTCAAACTCACCCTGAGAGCTGAACCTCAAGCTGGAATCTTTCCCTCTTATTCATCACCACCAGTAACCAAAGCTTTTACTAGTATATTCTGCCTCCTTTCATTTAGGTAGTTATATAGCCATCATGGCTAAAAACGTCACGATCAGTATCCACAACACTATTCCCATTATGTTGGTGGAAACAGATTCACACAAAGTCCAGCACAGTAAGGAAACTGAGTTATAACCAACTATAGGGCATGGTATTTCCTACTTCAACAGGCAACTTCCCCTGTAAATGGAACTTTATAAACAAGTCAGTTAATACCCAAGGAACAGGATCTAGCCACTCACTCCATGTAGGCTCTGCATGGAGCACTAGTAAACACTTATCTGTCACTGAAGCAAACAGAGATAATGAAACACAAAGCAGCAAGGAGTTCTGTCGAGCAAAAAGGAAATCTGAGTAAAAATGCCATGAAGTTCAAGCTCACTGCAAGTGCTTCCATCCAGTCAGAGTTAAAAAAAAGGCCCAAAAAACCAACCAGTGGGTTTTTCCAGCCCCCTTTTGCATTTGAGGAATAAATGCCCCTACCAGTAGGTATTTACATTTGAGTGGTACAAAATGCTATGCAATACAATTAGATTGCAATTTCCCAGGTATAAAAGTGTTTATATACTACTGTGAAGTGAGTGTTCCCCTTCTGAAATCTGAAAATAAAATCAGCTCCAGACACCACTAGGTGATGATATGCTGATTTGATGTAAATCCTAGTAAGATCCGTTTTTCTTACTAGTCTTATTTAAAATAAGTAGGAAAGTACATAAAACTACTAAAAATGCAACACTGCTTTTTAGGTTTTAAAAGCCACTTAGTTATTCCTTGGTTCACTTACTCATACACATTTTAATCTTAACATACCTTCCCTCTGTGAGGTTCGTGACATGTGTTTTTCAGACAATGGACCCGAATCATTCTGGTGACATGGTGAACCAACAGTTCTCGGACCAGATGAACTGGAAGATGTCATATCTGAAAACAGCAGTACCCATATAAATTAACAGGCTATCCCAGCTTTTGTTTTGTATGCAACTCATTTTATCCCTTCAATAAATAACTTTAATGCTTTACCTGCATATGCATCTTGCTAGGATAGTGTGCTTTTTTTAAGAACTGCCCCCAAACAATGGGGTCTGATACTGAACTGCCATATGCAGGCCACAATGGATTAGTATTAATTCAAACCAAAAAAAAAAAACAAACCCCAAAGTTTAGAGAGTTAATACTGTTCAAGGCCAACTGAATGGGTGTTGACACATAAATGCTTTTAAAAGTCTGGCCCAAAAGCTTTTGGCTTCCATCTTTGACTATACCCTTAAAAAAATAAGCCTAAAAGTTTAACAGGCTCATGACTGCCTCGGTTGCAAGTCAACCGCCAACACTCTACAAACTCAACCTCGGCTCTAAGGGACAAATCGAATACCTTCCTTCTCTTAAAATAAGCATCTTCACTTAAAATAATGCTGGAAGTTAACCCTTCCCTGTTGTGCTACTCCAAACGCAACTGAAATAGGGTTTGACCTGCAGCATTTTTATAATAGATGGAGATGAATCAGAAAACAAGAATTCAATTTGGCTTACAGATTTCAGGACAACTGCATGCAAGTGGTTGTTAGAAATCAGTTTCTTTGTTCACTAATAACTACAGCAAATTAGTAATATGGCAACAAAAAGGAAAATCTGTTATGCCATTTTTAAAAGTCACATTTCAGAGTAGCCCCAAATATTAAATTCCACTGTCTGGTTGAGTAAGAAGCTCGTGGCAGTTCTGCTAAGATAAAAGGAACCAAACAAAGAAAGGACATGCACACAGTTTTTTCTTTTTCTTCACTTTTTGGTTGTTATTGTAATATTGCAAAACACAAGCCACAGAACTTTTTGCTGCAAAGTCATATGGTCCCAGCCACGAAGTCCGGGTTGTAAGCATATTGTGCCAAGCAGTGCTGCCCATACACACATAGGCTGCGTAGCTCTGTGTACACTAAACCCATCGGGAAGCAGTACAGCTACACTTGCATACCAGTAAGGGCAGACACCTGGTCTCCGCTTCTCAACAGTGCTAACCAGTCTGCTCTTAGCAACACGAACTCTAGCCAGGACTTAAGTGTCCTGCACTACCTGGCATTTTACAGTGACAGGAAATGTATCTTTACCACACAGACAAAATGACTTCGTGTCATGCTCTGATGTGAAAGCATTTCATTCCATCTGTCAAGCATTGGAAAAAGGCCACCAAGGGAAGTTGTGAGATTTCCATTTCTGGATATTTTCACGAGCAGGTTGAACAGACACTTGAATGGGATAATTTAGTCAGGAATCATCCTGCTTTTAGCAGGGAGCAGAACTTCCAGTCCTACTTTTCTATGATAAAAAATACTGTAAATATTTAATAACATTCAGAATTGTGGGTCTCATTAGGTATCAAGCCACAGAACCAAAGTGCCCTTGAACAACTCATCATATAAATGTTCCTAGCCACTCCTCCCTGCTTCCTACTGGTCAAGGGAATAGTCTAAAATAATACATCTATCAAGAGATGTATGATACAAGACATCAGTGACAATTTACCTGAACTTGATGTAGTTCTTCTGGCTCTTAAAATTGGATAGCTGCCAACCTCTAAAGACTTGTTTAAATCAAGGTCATGCAAAATCAGGAGATATCCAGAGGAGGTCGAGATCAACATTTTTGAACAGTCTGGTGTCAATCTCATCCGCATGAGAAACCGGGTGTGAAAAAACTTCTTGTGAGGACATCCATCTTCTGTGCACCTGGACAATGAAGGAGGAAAGATGGTTAGGGCTGAAAAATAGGAGCCTGAGGTCAGCATCTGAAATCTGTAAGTTAAAGTGGGTTCCCAGGAACTAATTCACTTGTTATTTTTGTGCATCAGTTAAGATGGACTTTAAATAGAGACTGGAAATCTGCACTTGCATTTCAAGTTAATTCTGCCAATTTTCAGCTTTTAAGAATTACTTTTTTGGAGTCTCAAGCTCACTCAAGATAGTTTCCTTTTAGTTCCTTCGTTTTCACTGTACTACGGCAGTTCAAATTTGTGACAGTCATTGTGAATGATCACAATGATTGTATTAAAGAACTTACTAAGCTTTCATTCCAAACAGTGTGTCTTCATCCTGCTATTCACATTTAGGAGAGTCCTGTCCTCTCTCAGTTCATGCATTAATGGATATACACCACCCGTATACCTGTTGGTGTCCCAAATGATCACGTTTCCATCAAACCCAGATGTCACCAGTAGTCTGGTATTGGTGTCATACTCAATGTTCTTCACCCAGCTGGTGTGACCATGTAAAGTGCACACTTTTGTGTTTAGTTTTCTCAGATCCCAAAGTGCTATTGTAGTGTCATCAGAACAAGTTGCAAACAGTCGATTATCTAGAAACCTGTAAAATGGACAGAAAACTAAGTATCAAAGTGAACTCAGATCCATGGTACAGCCAAGGCACTATTACCTCATACTTAGCTATTCCTGAACTGGTATTTGTGGGTTTTAATTTTTTGAGACAAACCATTACAAATGAAAGATAGTTTACAGTAATAGATAGGATCCCCCAATAAAAATTTTACATTTTTGCCTCAAAGAGTAGCAAGGATATTTGTTTACCTCCCTATCTCCTTTCAAGGTATAAACTGAGGAGAGTATGCAACCAGATCTACAAAACAAAAGGAAAACATGGAATGACAATTTTTATTTTAGCACCAACCACAAAGTTTGTATAACTGCTATAAGGACATCCCTGAATCAGATGATCTTTTGCTGGAGAGCACCAGTGATCCAGGTTTTCTGTTTCTCATGGAAAAAAGAGAAAACCACGGATTTCCTGCCTTTATCAGAGAAAAAAAAAAAAAACGGGTTTTCCCTTTTAGCAGAGATACCCGTGGATGCCCCGCTCTTGCAAAGAGCTCTGCAGGCGGCAGGGGTCCAGCCTGCGAGAGCTCCTTGCAAAAAGGGTGGGAAACCCCCAACCCTGCCCAGAGTGGGAGGGAGAGGGGGAAAAGGGCAGGGCCTGAGGCTCTCAGTCACCCAAGGCTTGACTCAGGCTCACTTTCCTTCCTGGAGCCTAAGGTGAGCAGAGTTTGCTGGGGGGTTGCAGGTCATGGCTGGGGGCACAGGCAGGGCTGGGAGGGCCATGGGCGGCAGGCCTGGGTGACTCCCAGGGCTGGAGAGAGAGCCATCAGAGCAGGTGGGGGGCAGGACATACATGTGAGGCTAGGGGCTGAGGAGCAGGGAGGTGTTGGGGGAAGCCCCACAAGGAGTACCAGGAGCAGCGCACTGTTGGCCCTTCAGGGAAGCTGAACAGGTAAGTGTGGAGCCTGCTCAGGCCGACAGCGTGCTGCTCCCAGTCCATGTGCCATGGCTGGACAGGCACTCCATATGGGGCTTTCCCCAACTCCTCCCCGCTCCCTCAGCCCCCAGCCAGCTTCCCGCAGGAGTGCCTGCCTGCCTGGCAGCATGCTATTGGCCTCTCAGAGAAGTTGCATACAGAAGTGGGGAGCTTGCTTGGGCTGATAGCGCATAGCTCCTGGTCTGTGCACTGTGGGGCAGTCCAGATCAACTTCATGCCTTCATGGGCGGCTTCCTGCAGGAGTGCGGGAAGCCACACAAAGAGGCACAGAGTCCACTCAGACAACAGCACGCAGCTCCCAGTACACACACTTCGGGGTAGGGAGGACAGACCTGTGCGCACCCAATCTGTACGGGGGGGCCAGGGTGGGTGTGCACTGCAGGCCGTGGTCCCCACCCTGCTGCCCTCACCCAGGGCCTCCCCAGCGCAGCATGTGCAACCCGGAACAGCAGGGCACAGTAGGAAAGCTACTTGCCACTGCAAACTCTACACTGCCCTGGCCACACTTCCCCTTTGTGCACAGGGGGTGGCGCAGGGTTGCACCTGTTGCTGCTGCCCCCGCTTGCAGGGGAAGTGTCACCAGGGCATCAGAGTTCACACAGGCATGCAGCTTTCCTGCACAGTCCCACTGTGCCCTGCCACACTGGGTAACACACGCTGCGCTGCAGAGGCCTTGGGGGAGGGCAACAGGGCAAGAAGCCCTACCCCTGTCCCCCACACAAATCTGGGGGTGGGGGACACAGGTCCCCCTACCCTCAGGGGTGCATGCTGCAGCCTTCCCCCACGGAGTCCGCAGCAGGCAGGCAGCAGTGGGGGCACTGGCTGTGCTCCTTCTGCTGCAGCAGCCGCTGCCTTCTGTTGAGGGCAGAGGGCTGTGGACCTGGGTCCCTGACCCTATAGCCCTGGCAGCTTGCGTGCGGGGGGGCGGGGGGGGGGGGGGGGA
>NW_005841994.1:2422989-2428020 GCF_000455745.1 Alligator sinensis
GGTGAGGAGAGGAGCACCAGCAGGGCTGGAGTGTGGGGGGCCTTTAATTTTAATCACGGATTTTGGGGGTTTTAATCAGAGAATTCGCAACTTTTTAAAATCAGGGAAAACCAGGGTCCCTGGAGATCACACATCATCCCTGTGGCAGTAAAGGAACTGCCCATGTGGAAAGCACTAAGGAAGTTAAAATGCATTAATTCTCATCTTTTAATGCAATGTAACAGGCACAAATGGGGCATGAGCACCCCATGACTATCCAGAGTTCAGATCATTGGTAGGATGTTCCCACGACTGATTGTTTAGAAATCTCTGATATCAAGGCTGTCAAATTTAATTTAGACCTTCAGCCTTCACCTTGGCATGTGGATTCCTCTACTTCTGTGAACAGGCAAAGTGCTGAAAACAACAGGAATTCTGGTTTCTAGACTCCGAGGGAGCACGAAATTCTAGTAGGTACTGCCGGACCGGGACAATGCTGTCCTGCTCTTCACTTCTATTCTCATCTTCCTTTGTTTCTGCCTTGTCTGCTACTGATTCATTCCTCCTCCTCTGACTCTTCCTCCCATTACTGCTGTATAAAAACACTCACTTCACCTAATTCAAATCCCCCTTTTAAAGAAACCCTGATATTTTCTGTGAAGCCTACTGTAATTAATCCACTTATTTAACCTTGCCTCATTGTAAAAGGCACCCATGCTACTAAGTTACCTAGAACATTTTACATCCAAGACTTTTTTTTGGCTACACTCCTTAGGATAGAGGGTGTTTCTCTGTTTTGTACAGCATATCACCACGATCTCTTAAATAGCTGAGTGAATCAGTGAAGGAGGCAAGCACAAATTAGACCTCACTATAGCTGGTTATGTCACTAAACGTGACAACATAGATTGTTTTAAAATTTGACAAAACAGAATTAGCAGCAGTCAATTTTTCAGAAGTGCATTTGTACACAGAACCTACCAAGAGGCAGCTCATCAGACATCCAGGGTTATTACACAGTACACAGGTATTTCTCAAAATCTGGCCCAAAGTTAGCAGAGAAGCAGAAGATGCTTTTTGAAAATAGAAGAATCAGTCCACTAAACAGGTGACCAGCATAGAGTAAAATATGCACTTCACCGTTCCACTTTCATCTTACTATTTTTCTTTAAAGTTACAGTACAGTTACCTCAGAAACATTTAAAAGAAAAATTAAGGTGGGGAGCGGGAGAGGATTTCCAGCTTTTTCACGAGTATCCCTTTATAATCACTAGGGATCCTGGTTCTTTCAGATTTAAAAAAAGCCCTAATTTTTGGTTAAAAAAGTAACCCTAAATCCACACTTTCCTTGATTAAAATGAAACGTATCCATCCATCCATCCAGATTTGGGGTTATTTTTTTTAACCGAAAATTGGGGATTTTTTTTTTAAAATCAGAGAAAAACCACGATCCCTTCATGTTCATGCCCTAGAATCCTGAAAGCAAGCATTCACTTCCTGTTAATTTTGCCTTTGGCTTCACTGCCTCTTCCTTAATTCAGGGACCAGCAGAAAGTTAGCACAACTCTGGGATCATTCACTGTGGCTACAGGGCCAGCAAAGGGAGGTGCAGACAGGACTGGAAGCAGACAACACAGTAGGAGCCAGGAAGCTCTCCATCCAAGTCCTAACCTACTGCTCAGGATGTGGATGCTAGCTCTGCTTTCATGCCATCTAACTCTTAGCATCACCTTCTGCTGCCAGGCTTCTCATCTTTTATCCAGATCTCACTTTCTTTAAGCCTTAGTCCAACACTTCCATCCTCTTTTTGTGCATGTTTTATAATGTAGCTGCTGCTGACAAGCACACATTTTTCTTTTTAATTGACACCATACCTCATTTAATCCACAGGCTGAACTGCAAATAGTTACAATTTCAAGGCGCAGATCCTGGGAGAGCATGAACTGACTGAAGTGTTTCAGCTCTGGAAGATCTACATGCTGGAAAGTGGTGATGGCTATCAATATTGCACATGCTATTTGCTTGTCCATCTGGTGCCATTTGGTCTCTCATTCTTACAGAGACAGGGAGGCTCTTGAACATGTCTTTTTTTTTTTTTTTTTGAGACACACCCATCTTTTAAGGATCAGGCTTAAAAATAAATCTTTATGTAATTTAAAACTCTAATTTTAATTAGGAAACTAAAATACAACAGACACTACTCAGATCTGAGGAAGGGTACTTTGTACCCAAAAGCCTGTCTAATATCCCTCCCATTTGAACAGTCGGTCCAATAAAAGGCATCACCCACAGCAATTTTTGTCTCACACGTACTTTTTAGTTATATGATACAACAGAAAGACAATGAAACCGATTTTAAAGCAGAAATGTATTTATTTAAAGTTGTTTGTTTTCAAATCCTGATCTTTATCCACCCACTTCTCACAGTTAAACATGCTGTCCTAACTCATTCACTGGGCATCATCATCCAGCCCGTACACCAAATAAAGCACATGTAGTGCACCCTTGCATCACCCCATGCTCACACCATCCACTTCTTGCAAGGAATAAGCATGGATCCTATTTATAATGACAAGTCTTATCTGAAGGAAGATGCCAAACATCTTAAAGTCAAAGAAGGCAGTCAGGATGGAGCAAGTCTATGGGTCACACTAGTTACATTATGACAGCCAGAGGGGCAATTATCCTAGCAGGTAAAAACTTTATCTTCACACTCTCTGGTCTCTGGCCAAAACCCATCCAAGCTTAAGGTGGCAACAGGCAATTTGATGGTCTGCAAGAACTTGCATAGAGGGGTGGTTTCAAATGGCACAAAGCTCTTTGCTCTAGTAGACAAAGGCTGGTAAGTCAGGGATGCAAGGTGAGGCTAGGAAACCCAAACTAAGAAAACAGGATGCTTTTCTTTAGTTAGTGAGAGTAATAAGCCACTAGAAAAAGCTATTAAGGGAAGTATGAGGTTCTGCCATTTGAAGCATCTCATATCAAGTCTACATGTCTTCTAAAAATCATGCTCTACTACAATCACCAGTTGGTGGATCAGTATGAAAGTCACTGGGTGAAAACTTTATAATGCACACATGGATAGAAAATGACTGTAGGGTCATTTTTGCTATAAAAATCTAGGATCTTGCTTTGCTTTAACAAGAGAAAATGATGCAACTGCTTGTCTGAAAGTAAGCAAGTGTGTTGCATGCAAGGTGCTTGCAAAAGCATCTAACAATAAGTCCAAAGTAAATAAAACCAAAAAGATCACCAGGACTGACTATAATGGGACAAGGAGAGCACTAGAGACCAAAGTAACTGTGCCTGCTGTTGTCCTGTGCAGACCAAAACAAGAGAAGGCAGAGATACAAGATTATAAAAATAAAGGGACAGGGATAAACACCTCCTAAGAGTTGAATTTTATTTCTCTTTATTACAGACCATCTAAAAATTGCACCTCTTCACAAGTCTGCTGACATGACTGACTACACTGGGAGTGACCCAAGGATAAGCTGTAAGCTTTTTATCTAACTATCTCTGCTGAATTGGCATAGCAATGGACAAGTGAAATGGGTGATAAACTTAGACCTGATGGACAAGGAAGTCTAAGTCAGTTATTTTTGTACCCTAAAATATATATATTTATATTCAGCATAATTATCCATATATTTCAAAGCTCTTAGCATCTAGATTATGTCAAACATGTCATTAATGGCAACACTTGGTTTGCTGAGTGTTTTTCATTGGAGATATCATTTGTATTACAAGAGCATCTAGGCTATCCAATTATGGACTAGGGTTCTAGTATACACAGGGTGGCAGGGTAGGGGACAACGACATAGTTGAAACAATGAGCTAGAAAAATGAATTTTGCAGATCAATCCTGAATGGGCAGGCAGGGCAAGGCTGTACTTGTCAAAAGCTGGACAAAAGGATGCTGCAGTGACTAAGAGGCGAGGTGAAACTCTGCCACAAGTTTCACCTGGGTGGAGATATGAAAGGCAGTAATGTCATTGAGGTGTACTGCAAAAAGGACCTGAAAGAGTCAGACAGAACCTGGATACCAGGACTTGGAGAGAAGTTCAAGTCAAAGATAACAATGAGATTATGGGCCTAAATGACAGGCAGGATAGAGGGGATGCCCAGAGTGATCAAGAAATAGAACAGCAGAATGTCTTAAATAGAAAGATTAACTGTTTTAGGCGTACTGAACTTCAACTCTATTTTCATGCCAAAATGACAGTTTCAGACAGTAGTTTAACCTTTTTAGACTCAAGGCACCCCCTCCATAATGTCTCTGAATTACTGGCATTCCATTTCCAAAAGCTTAATTTTGCTCATTATTTGACCATAGAAAAATAATAGAGCAATTCCTCTGTTGCAAAGAACTTGAGAAGACTGTAACATGTATAACATCTTCCGGTGAGGGGGCGGAGACAGAGGCATGGGGCCTGCATTGGTGAGGTCAACCAGCGCTTACGCAGCTGGTGCCGCCGGGCAGGCCTTGGGTTCCTTGACAACGACCCATGCTTTCGGGAGGGGGGATTGCTGGGGCAGGATGGGCTTCATCTCTCCCCTAATGGCAAGCGTGTCTTCTCTTCCAGGTTGGCTGATCTCGTACGGCGAGCTTTAAACTAGACTCGCCGGGGGAGGGGGCTGCAGGAAGACGAGGAGACGCCATCAGGGCAAGGAGTGCAAAGGTAAGTAATGGGGGTCCTGATGGTCTGCCTAATCGGGGGGGGGGCACACAGTCTTGCAAGGCCTTAAATGCCTGTACACCAATGCTCGTAGCATGGGGAACAAACAGGAGGAACTCGCCCTCAGAATAGCTAGTTCAAATCCAGATGTCGTAGGGTTAACAGAGACGTGGTGGGACTCGTCCCATGACTGGGCAGTTAACATTAGGGGCTATAGGCTGTACAGGCGGGATAGAGAAGGCGGAACGGGGCGGGGGGTGGCACTATGTCAAGGAGCACTACACATCCTCTGCCAGCAGAATGGGGTCAGGGGAAGGGCAAGCTGAAGTGCTCTGGGTCAAGATCCAGGGGGGGCAAGGCGAGAGGGATTTGA
>NW_005841994.1:2430387-2437358 GCF_000455745.1 Alligator sinensis
TTGTTTTTAGGGTTTGTTGTGTTTTTTTTGGGTTGTTCTCCCGCCCTGGCGGGGGGGCGGGCTAGAAGATCTATTAGGTCCCTTCCGACCCTGAAACTATGAAACTATGTAAGAATGTTTCTGGCACAATAAATTCTTATTGGAAGTCTCTGGGTTTATCTTGTGTAGATATCTGCACACCCTGCAATGCTAATACCGTGTTACACCCTTAAAAGGATCTTTCAGTACTCTGGTTGAGAATCACTGGATTAAGAGTTGTGTTTGGATACAAGGCAGCAAATCTGGAACCAATAGGTATATCTGTGAGCTGTCTGCAAAGAGATGGCAGTTGAATTGGCATTTGTGACAGAGTACCCTGATAAAGTATAAGAAAATGAAGGGGAGGGCCCTGTGGGACACCCCACAGAAAGGAGGAGAAGGGGGGAACAAAGAGGATCTTTTGACATGACAAGTAGAACAGAAGCAGGAAAGGCAAAAATCACAATAGCCAGGGAAGAACCAGATTTCAAGAGTATGGTCAACTTCCCATAAGGCAGCTCATAGGCCAAGGAGGGGGACGGAAAACTGGCTCTGAGAGGTGGCTAGGTCACTAGGAGTCAGACACTAGCACAAACAGTTTCAGTTGAATACAAAAAGTAGAAGCCAGAGCAGAGATGCATGAAAAGGAAAGCATCAGGTTTGCCTCATGATCAGCTTATGTTGGCAGATTGGTACATTAACCAATAAGGCCACCTTTGGTCATAAACTAAGAATGTCCGATATGAAAACCTTTGACAAACAAGGAACCCAAGGATGCCTTATTTAAAAAAAAATAAAAATAAATAAACAAATAAAAAACATTTTTAGAATATAACGTAAATAGAATATACTTCTAAATTTAAGGTGTGGAGTCCTGGAATAAGGAGGAGGTTAGGGTAGCAGAACGTACACTCAGAGTAGAACAGGACTTCAGCAGAAAGGTCCATTGTTAATGCCTCTTGGGAAAAATCAGTCTTTGCTTTTGCACTCCCCACCTCTAACTGTTCATCTTTCATACAAGACTTTGGGTAAAGAGTGTTTGAAAAACAAAGCTTCAGCCCCCACTTTTAAAGAAGAGAGGAGGGGCAGCACAGGAAGGTATCACCACAGTCTCTTGTCGAGGTCTTCCAAAAATATTTAATCATCACTCTTCTCTTCACCAAGCCACAGTGTGAACCAGTCAATCATTTTTCTCCAGAATTCTGAAGAGTAGCAATAAAACTGGCCACGTCAATTTGTCCTGCTGCAATCTTGAGATGCTACGAGCTAACAGAAGCAGTAATCCTGTCTACAGGCTCAGACAGGCAACACTGCATCAGCTCCCATTTGGGAGACTACCTTCACAACTGTAACTACATATTTAAGGTTTAATAATTTTCCACAGAAAGTGATGACTCAGGCCCCTCAGATTATCATGGGGTTCCCACCTCCTTGATAAGCAGACAGCAAGTTTTGTGAGTTAGATTCTAATACAGTGCAGTCCATCACATTCATTGTTTAGTTCAATGTCAAAACTCTTTACTGTATGACAAGCTCCAATGGGACATCTTCATTTTGACACAAGACTTGCCAGACTGCATCAGCTTCTCACTCCATCTATGCAACAATTCTGTCTCCAATAATGGCAGTCTCAGGCGCAAGGAACCCTGTAGTAGGATAATCAGTCCCCAGTGAAGGCCACATTCTAATTCCAGAGTCAGAGACTGGTTTAAATTAAGGGCAGGCAAAGTCTTGCCAGTGGCAGACTCCATTTCCCAGCATCCCCTGCCCATGTTGCTGCAGCTGGTATCCATGGAGACTCCAGCAGTGATAATGAGGCCATGGTTTCCATGGAGACCAGCCTCAGCAGCACTGGCAGGGCATGAGGCTGCTCCAGGGCTGGGATCCTGCAGTGAAGACAGCATGGTCCAGAGCTGGGACAGAGCTGTGATCCACTGCCCACACACCCTGGGTAGGGGCATCCAGACAGAGGATTGCAGCTCTGCCCTGGCTCTAGACCACGCTGTCACCACTGCAACATCCTTTCTTTGACCACAGAGCAGCTCCCCATCCAGCCACGCACCCTGCCAGTACTGCTGGGGCCAGTCTCCATGAAAACCCTGGCCCCCAACTGTCAGGGAGCCATTGCTGCTGGGGTCTCCATGGAAACTGGCTGCAGTGACATAGGCAGGGGCTGTTGGGAAATGGAGTCCGGCCTCTGGTTGGATCCGCCATTTTGCCCACCCCTAGTTTAAGGCCTTGACCATGAGATTCCCCTTTCCTAAACCCTGATTAAACTAAAACACCAAATATCCTTGCTTTCCAAATAAATGCTCATCTTTTTAAATCTTTCTAAGTTCTGGCTTTGTGTAAATACAAATCCTTTCCTTCCTGTGCCTGGTGCTTACAAAACACACCCCACAGTTACTAGACAAACGGAAATAACCAATATTACTTAAAAACCATGCCCTCCACTGCATCCCTCAAACCACAGTCATTTAAAGGAACAAGTGTGTATGTTTCGTATTGCAACCAGACGCACAATACTGCTCTTCAACTTCTCCCCCACTCCCTCCCCTGCAACAGGATGCAGCAAAACAAGGTAAACAGTACACATTAAATCACATTCTGTTGGCTGGATAAAATGTGTAGAAGAAGAGAGGACTGAACTAAATTATAACAGCACCACAATGCACAAAAAACATCTACCATTAAAAAAATTATGGCATTTTCTTGCATTTAAAGTTTGGCTTCCCTCCATGCCCCCTCCCCCAAGGGACTTACCTGATATTATTTACACAGTCCTCATGAGCTTCAGAGAGAGTTTTGATGTGCTTTGAAGATATGGGGTCAAAAAGCAAAACTTCAGTCTGTTCACAAGCAACAGTCAGCACTGACCTGAAGAGAGTAAGAGAAAAGGAAAGGTATTACTCATTTAATGAAGTAAAGTCTTTAAATACTATGAAAGGCATCCGTTAGACCTATTCTCATCTCTGCTTTGTTACCAACTGCGCACATTTCACAAAGCCCAAGACACTGTTCTGATTTTGCGCAGGTAGCTTTGTTCCATTGCCTTCTTTCCACTGTGCAGTCTCAAATAAGGAGTTTAACATTGGCATGCTGTCTACTCAACTATGAAGTCATTTCTTTGTCACCTGTTCTGAAAAAAAAAAACAACAAACCTGCTCTCCTTTGCAGCCTGGCGGCTGGCATAAATCGATGCATAGCTGGTGTATCCACTGGACAGGTCATGTGAACCCTTTAATTGAATAATGGCTAATTTATAACTATTATGCTACTGCATAAAACTTGATGACAACACAAATCAATCCACAGGCTGAGTAGAGTTACGAGAGTTTTGAACAAAATGTTATCTAAGGGTGTTGTGTCCCATCAGTGCCTTTGTATTCTAACCTACTGGCTACTGGGTGGGGAAGAGAGATAAAATCTAGGAATACATATGGAAACTGGAGCTCCATATGTGTGCAGCTCTGTTCATAACTGCAGCCTATTAAATGGAAGGAGAAGGAGGATGTAGACAACAATATGGGTTCTGACCCAAGGTTTATAACAGACTTCTGTGGCCATTTCACAGGCTCTCTCTGCCTATGGAATGCAAATACTTGTCTGAAGGATTTTGCAAAGCTATATCAATTTGTGCTTGAATAGTGTACTAGAATCCAAGGGTTAGAAGGGACCTTAGGATCATCTAGTCTGCCCCCTTATCCTGAAGAGACAAGAGATGCTATTCCTAAAAGACCCTCTAATAGCCAGCTCTGAATAAGCTTGGTGAACTGACAGTAGTAGTACCTAGCAAAGAAATACGTAGTACATGTGGCACTGAATCCTAGAATGTGGGTCATGTCACCATCTTACTAGCTGGAGTAGTTTAAAAAGATCCAAAAGTATAAAATATAATCACCATGTACTTAAGCACCAGCTGATCAGTAATGCAAGGTTTTGCTATTTAAACTATGATGCCATCCTTTAGGCATGTTAACTAACATGGACCAGAGCACGTTAAGTAACCAGTCAGTAGCTGCAGCAAATCCAACTGACTGTCCCTCTCGGCCTAGGAAACTATAACCATTCTTTCTTTTTTTCTAAAATTTGGGTTGGGTAGCTGCTTATTTGGGGACTGACTCAAAGCCTGTTAAAGTCAGTATAAAGAAAACATTCAGAATATACTAGTTAAACAACGCTCCACCAGAAAGCAAAATTCATACACTGACTAACTGAATTAGCCTTCATCAGAATAACATTTGCCATCCGACCTGTGGTTTGTCTCATTTAACTACACAAGGACTGTAGGACATATTAAGGAAGAGACATGTTCACAGATAACAGCAACAAGGAAGTGGCAGCAAGGCAATTTCCAAATTCCAAAGAGCCATATAAAGCATCAAAAGTCCATAGTCTTTTAAAGAAATATGATTTTGCATTAGCCAATAGTATCTTCTATCATTACTATAAAACAACATTTTAAAGACAAGTAAATGTTACCAAGCCCGATTTAGTACTATTAAGATCAGTTTCCACTGCCAAATCCACAAAGTGGATTTTAAAGCTGTTCTAAAAGGAGGGCTAAGGATTTTCCTAGCATGACAGAATTCCAAACTGCTTTAAAACAATGCAGTGAAGCACATCAAAGACTGAGGGTTGTCTGCTCCACCAACCCGAGGAAGCAAAATACTTGCCAGAAACTAGAATCCAGTAGCTCCTCAAATTTGTGCTTCCTGTCATCCTGTGCTGTCTGGAGAGATAAACATGTCCTGTCCAAACTAGGGACCTTTGTGCTGATGTAACTATGCTGCACCATAGCAAGCGACACTGAACTGGCACTGCTCATCTTCACTAGGTGTTTACATCACCACCCCAGCTATCCCAGCATAAAACATTTCACTTCCATCCCTTATGCCACCAGCTCCTGCAATCTCAGCAGAAGACTGACCCTGTTGTTTTGAAAAATTGGCACAACTATACACTTACATACTGAAAACACGACAGAGGAATTCATCTGTCCCAACATGAGAACTGCCAACAGCTCAGTTTGGTACTTATTGAAATTTCATTCTGTCCTGCTCTGAGAATAGCAGATGAGGCAGATTAGGGGCCAGATCTGGTGTGATGTAACTGCTTGATTTCATTGGTAGTTTCACCACTGATATCAAAGGAGAACTGGAACTTGGCTCTGATTAAGTTTCAGTGCATCTGGGAGGCTACACTACCACTCACAGCTTGTCCTTGACCATTAAAACTTTGTATTTGGTTGTCCAGAAACAAAATATGGTTGTGTCCGCTTTGGGGGGGGGTGCAAGTCAACTAAAATGAAAACATGCCGCAAAAAGTGATTGTTCAAATACATTTTTCTGAATTCTGCTTGTTCCACGTTGTGCTGTTGTTCTAGGACCTTCCATCCTTCTTTAAGCTCACCTAACTCTCTCTTTTTAATTTTGTCTATATTTTAAAGTAGATTTTAGTGTTCTGTTACCTCTAGTCTAAAACTAATGGGCTACAGGTGTACAACATGTCAAATTCAAATAATTCGAAGTAACGTTCCTTTGGTTCCAAACCCCAATCTCTCACAAAAATAGTAGGTTAATCCTCCATCAATGTGCCCTACTACTACTGTTGAGCGCTTACTGCCAGTAGCATACTTGCTAAATCAGATAAGAATCAGAATGATGCTGATCTATTGCTGGGTCACCTGCTACACTTATAAGCAAATATACTGCTGGACACCAGAGTGCTGTAGTTCCCCAGTGCACAAATAACTTGTTTCTATTCTCAGTGGGCCTCAAAAGGTAGGACATTAAAACTAGATCTGGTCTCCTCCAGTCAAGCATAAAACTAAAAATGTCAAGTACCACACTCTGAGCTCTGTCCCAGCTCAAGCACCACACTTTGAGCTAATCCCTGCAATTTATGTATCTGCTGAACATGGCCCAGGCGGTCATTTGGACAGGGATTCGGGGGGGACGGGGGCCGACGGGGACAGACACGGACACGGACGCAGATTTTTCTGTCTGCAACCAGCCTTACATTTTGCAAGAAAACAGCATCCTAAATACACAGCGCTATTAGCCACACCACTGTCCGGAGTCAGTTTTGCTAATCTTCCTGAAGTCAGTGGCATTACCTGCATAAACAGCCCCACAAGAGGAATAACCCTTGATCCCAGTACAGGTCTGAAAGATTAAAACCCAGACCACTCTTGGAAGTGTTGAGCAGTTCTGCCAAAATAGCCAGTTAGTGAGACCAACCCACAAACCTTTGCAAACAGCAGATGAACAGACACATACTGAGTTTCCATTAGTAACATTTTCCATTAAAAAAACAAGAGGAAATAAACCCAACTAGGTTTTATCAAGTACAGAAATTGATTAACTAGCTTAAATTTTTACCTACTGCTTGGGATCAACACATCCCCCATCATTCAAAAGCCAGCCAGGTGATGAGCAGGATCCAACACACCACATTTTGTGGGGAAGATTTCTGCTGCCCGCCAAGAATCAGGGGATTTGGGACACCCTGGAAAGAGGCTTTGTGGGTTTCGCTTTGGTCAAGGATTTGTGGATACGCTGCTTCTACCTGCAGAGGTTTGATCACTTCCTGGCTTTACTTAGCATTATGCCTCGGTTACATAACAGGCTCCCTGGGTGGGCACACAGCGCTGCCATTCCTGCCCTCCCCCCGCGGCTCAGGCCCCTCACAGGGAAGGCAACAGGCTCCTCCCAGCCCAGGGCCCGACAACCGCGGAGGGGGCGGCTCCCGGGCACCAGGGCGTGCGGGTGGGCGGCCCGGGCCCGGCCTTACCCGTCGGGGGAGTACTCGAGGTTGAAGACGGCGCCGTGCGTGCGGGTGCTGAGCGACACGGAATCAGCGGGCTGGATGGCGCTGTACAGCCCCGTCAAGGCGCGGTAGTTGTCCCGCGCCGGGTCCACGAAGGGCCCCCGGCCCAGGCCCCGCCGCCG
>NW_005841994.1:2437533-2439801 GCF_000455745.1 Alligator sinensis
CCCCCCCCCGTGCCCCCCGCCCCTAGCGCCTGGCCCCGCCCCTTCCAACCCTGGCGCTTAGCGTTCGCAGTCTGCGACCCCGGCCAATCCCCACCCTCCTCCCGCGGTCCCGCCCCTCGGGAACGTCCGGGATCTCGGCCCCGCCCCCCCACTGGCGCTGGGGCGGAGCCGCGGCCGGGGCGGAGCCGGGAGCAGCTGTTCAGACAAGGAGGGGGAGGGGGGCAGTTGCCTGCCGAGGTTGCGGAGCGCTGGCCAGCGACGTTGAAAAGTGGTGGTGACCTGGGCCGGTCCCGGATGACTGGATCAGGGCAAACAGTGCCTATCAGTAAGGAAGGGAAGAAGGAATATCCAGGGAACTACCGACCGGTCATCTTCACCCCAGTCCCCAGAAAAATCATGGAGCAGGTCCTCAAGGAATCCATTTCTAAGCACTTGGAGAAGACGACAGTGATCAGGAACAGTCAGCATGCGTTCACCAATGGCCAGTCATGCCTGAACAACCTAATTGCCTTCTATCATGAGATAACGGGCACTGGGTGTGAAGAAATCCCCCTCTGTCCACCCCTTCTTGGGTCAGTCCAGCTACACCTCTGTCTCTTTCACCTGTTTGCTATCTAGTACAACGTGGTCACCCAGGTGACCAGGTTAGATAAATTCCTGAGGGGAGGGGAAGCTTGCTCTCTTCCTCCGACAGCATTTTGGAAATGATCAAGCAAAGACTCCAGGCTACTGCCTGAAGATGCTCTATAAGTAAAGACTAGAAAACTAGCCAGTAGATTAGAACTAAGTAATTCAGATGCATATTAAAAGGGTCCCCAACCCAAGATCTGTAGGGCGCAACTTATTCTGGTTTGCTTGAGGGTATTTCTGACTCCTGTGTTCTGCCCCCCACTCTTGTCCCCCGATCAATAACGGTATCGGGTTACAGCGTGACTGGCTGTGAATTCCTGAGAGGGGAGAGAGGCCTTTATTGCTCCCTTGGCTGGGCCAGCTACATTGGGCTTGGCTTTCTATTTTCTTCCAGTGCTGGAGGCTATCTTTGGGTGCTTCAGGTGGGAAGAAGCACCCTGAAATACCACCATTGGGCAAAAGCAGCCCCAAGGCTTGCAGGGTCTGTGTAGCCTGGACTGCACAGAGCCCTAACTGAGACCAGTGCCCAGGTGGTGGCAGCATTACCCCAGGCTTGCTGGTCTTCTCTAGGAAGGGGTATGGTCGGCCATAGGCTCCCCCGGGGAGACTCCTGAAGCATGGTTTCGGGCCTGGCACAGTGATGTGGGTGGCTCTGCATAGTAGTGCCCCCTACTGCGATGCCACACTGTGGACATGCGAAAAGCGGTGGATGTGATATACCTTGACTTTAGCAAGGCTTTTGATACCATCTCCCACAGCATTCTTGCAAGCAAGCCAAGGAAGTACGGGTTAGATAAATGGACTGTAAAGTGGATAGAAAGCTGGCTGGATCACTGGGCTCAATGGGTAGCGATCAATGACTCAATGCCTAGTTGGCAGCTGGTATCAAGTGGAGTGCCCCAGGGGTCAGTCCTGGGGCTGGTTTTGTTCAATATCATTATTAACGATCTGGAAGATGGGATGGAGTTCACCTTCAGCAAGTTTGCAGATGACACCAAGCTGGGGGGAGTAGTAGATGTGCTGGAGGGTAGGGCTAGGATTCAGAGTGACCTAAACAAATTGAAGGACTGGGCTAAAAGACATCTTATGAAGTTCAACAAGGACAAGTGCAAAGTCCTGCACTTAGGATGGAAGAATCCCATGTACCAGTACAGGCCTGGGACCAACTGGCTAAGCAGCAGCTCTGCAGAAAAGGACCTTGGGATTACAGTGGACATTAAGCTGGATATGAGTCAGCAGTGTGTCCTTGTTGCCAAGAAGGCTAATAGCATACTGGGCTGCATTAGTAGGAGTGTTGCCAGTAGGTCAAGGGAAGTAATTATTCCCCTCTATTCAGCAGTGGTGAGGCCATATCTGGAGTACTGTGTCCAGTTTTGGGCCCCCCCATTATAGAAAAGGATGTGGACAAGTTGGAGAGAGTCCAGTGGAGGGCAACAAATGGTTAGGAGACTGGAGCAGATGACTACTGAGGGGAGGCTGAGGGAACTGGGTTTATTTAGTCTGCAGAAGAGAAGACCAAGAGGGGATTTAATAGCAGCCTTCCACTACCTGAAGTGGGGTTCAAAAGAAGATGGAGCTAGACTGTTCTCAGTGGTGGCAGATGACAGAACAAGGAGCAATGGTCTCAAGTTGCAGCAA